>NC_091473.1:256010080-256310080 GCF_036971445.1 Narcine bancroftii
CCCCTTGTTTGTACCATTCTGTTAATTTTTCCCACGCTATCCTCAGTTCCCCCCTTTCCATAAGAATTTCCTTATTATTTTCTTTAGCTCATTGAAGAATTTCTCTGTTAAGGGAATTGGTAATGATTAAAATAGGTATTGTATCCTTTGGAAGATATTCATTTTAATGGAATTTACCCTTCCTATCAGTGTTAGTGGTAAATCTTTCCAATGTTCTAAGTCATCTTGTAATTTCTTCATTAATGGCTGATAATTTAATTTGTATAGATGGCCTAGATTATTATCTACTCTAATACCGAGGTATCGGATTGCTTGTGTTGGCCATTTAAATGGTGATTCTTTCTTAAACTTTGTGAAATTCGCATTATTCATTGGCATCGCTTCACTTGTACTCCAATATTTCTCCATATTCCTTCAATTTCTTATGTAATTCTTTTATTGATAATTCTGGTTCTGTTAAGTATACTATGATGTCATCTGCAAATAGACTGATTTTATATTCCTTCTCTTTTATTTTTATCCCTTTTATTTTATTTTCTGTTCTTATCAGTTCTGCCAAGGGTCTATAGCTAAAGCAAACAGTGAGGGAGATAGTGGACATCTCTGCCTAGTTGACCTACTTAATTTAAATTGGTTCGATATATATCCATTTACTGTCACCTTCACCAATGGTCCCTTATATAATGCTTTAATCCAATTGATGTATTTCTCTGGTAGGTTGAATCTCTGTAGTACTTTGAATAAATAATTCCATTCTACCCTATCAAAGACTTTCTCTGCGTGTAAAGCAACCGCCATTGTTGGCATCTTATTTCCTTGTACTGCTTGGATTAAGTTAATGAACTTACAGATAGTGTCCATTGTTTGTCTTTTCTTAATAAATCCAGTTTGATCTAGTTTTATTATTTTTAGTACACAGTCGGCCAATCTATTTGCTAATAGTTTTGCTATTATCTTATAGTCTGAGTTAAGTAGAGATATTGGTCTATATGATGCTGGGGTTAGTGGATCTTTTCCTGTCTTTGGTATTACTGTAATTATTGCTGTTTTACCTGAATCTGGCAAGTTTTGTGTTTCTTCAATCTGGTTCATTACTTCCAGGAGAGGAGGAATTAATAACTCTTTTAATGTTTTATAGAATTCTATTGGGAATCCATCCACTCCAGGTGTTTTATTGTTTGGTACCTTTTTAAATATATCCTGTATTTCCTCAATTTCAAATGGTTTTATCAATTTGTTTAGCTCCTCTTCTTGCAAATTCGGTAGTTCAATTTTAGCTAGAAGCTCATCTATTTTGTCTTCTTTCCCTTCATTCTCAGTTCGGTATAATTGCTCGTAGAATTCCTTGAAGTTTTCATTGATCTCTTTTGGGTTATATGTAATTTGTTTGTCCTTTTTCCTTGATGCCAATACTGTTCTTTTAGCTTGTTCTGTTTTAAGCTGCCAAGCTAGTATTTTGTGCATTTTTTCTCCCAGTTCGTAATACTTCTGCTTTGTCTTCATTATGTTCTTCTCCACCTTATACGTTTGTAGTGTTTCGTATTTTATTTTTTTGTCCGCCAATTCTCTGCTTTTTGTTGTATCTTCCCTTGTTGCTAGTTCTTTTTCTGTACTGACTATTTCCCTTTCCAGCTGTTCTATTTCCCGATTGTAGTCCTTCTTCATCTTAGTTACATAACTTATTATCTGCCCTCTGATGAAGGCTTTCATTGCATCCCATAGTATAAATTTATCTTTCACTGATTACGTATTTATTTCAAGGTACATTTTAATTTGGCACTCAATAAATTCTCTAAAATCCTGTCTTCCTCCAGTTCTATTGCTAATAAAAGGGGTGAGTGATCCGATAACAATCTAGCTTTATATTCCATTTTCCTAACTCTCCCTTGGATGTGGGCTGACAACAGGAACAGATCAATCCTTGAGTATGTTTTATGTCTTCTCGAATAATGTGAGTATTCCTTCTCCTTTGGGTGTTGTCTCCTCCATATATCCAAAAGTTGCATTTCCTGCATTGATTTAACCGTAAATTTGGCAACTTTGTTCTTTCTGCTAGTCTTTTTTCCAGTTTTATCCATCTTTGAATCTAAATTAAGGTTAAAGTCCCCTCCTATCAGTATATTGCCCTGTGTATCTGTAATCTTCGAAAAGATATCTTGCATAAACTTTTGATCCTCTTCATTAGGTGCCTATACATTGAGCAAATTCCAAAATTCTGAATATATCTGACACTTTATCATTACATACCTCCCTGCTGGATATATTATTTCCTCCTCTATTTTGATTGGTACATTTGTATTGATTAATATAGCTGCTCCTCTGGCTTTTGAATTATATGATGCTGCCGTTACGTGTCCTACCCAGTCTCTCTTTAATTTCTCATGTTCCACTTCCGTTAGATGCGTTTCCTGCACGAATGCTATATCTATTTTTTCTTTTTTCAGTAAATTTAATAGCCTCTTCCTTTTGATTTAGTTATGTATTCCATTAATATTTATCGTAATATAGTTCAACAGGGCCATTTCATACTTTGTTTACATCTCATTTCTGCTTCCTCACCACCACCTTTCCCCTTTTCCCCATTTCCATTTCTCAGTTTTCTTTTTTTGAATACACTGTATGACAACCAATCCCACATCTAAAATTCCCTTAACCCCAAGTGTTTCCCCCCCCCCCCACCTCTCTGAGTCGCCCCTTGTCCCTTGCTGGGCAACCACAACTCCCCTCTCCATTCGGACTGCGAACCCATTCACATGTGGCCACTGGTCAAGGCCACAATGCTTCCCCTGATAAAAGAAGGCCGAAAAGGCATTTGAATGGGTGAAAGTTGACATCGCCAAGGTGACCATGCATGCTATAGATGAGTCAAGACTATTCCAAGAGGAGAGCGATGTGTCTGACTTTGCCCTGGTGGCCATGCTCAACCAGGCGGGCAGGCCCATTGCCTTTTTCTCATGTACCCTCCAAGGCCCTGAGATTCACTAGTCCTTCATCGAAGAGGTGGCCCAGGCTATCGTGGAAGCGAGTACCTCTCTGTGAAATGGTTCACTCTCCTCGCAGACTAGCAAGTAGTCGTATTCATATTTCATAATAATCAAAGGGGCAAAATTTTTAAAATGATGAAGTTCTTAGGTTGAGAATTGAATAGTCAATTTACAAACTTGATATCTTCTACAGACCTAGCAAACTTAACGAGCCCCCAGATGCCCTATCCTGTGGGATCTGTGCTAGTTTTCAAATGGACTCAAATTGATAAGATTGCAAAGTATTATATTCCAATTTCAACCTGGACAATTCTATCTTCTGATCTTCTGTAACGTCTCTCTGAAACTCCTTTTCTAACTCACTAATCCGTTTCTCTAACTCAAGACTCTGATTTAATCAATTATTTTTTATTTTAGAAGTATAACTAATTATTTGTCCTCTCAAATAAGCTTACTACAAAGTCCCATACTACAAATTTACTTTGAACAGAATTAAAATTTTCTTTCAAAATGAAATTAATTTGTTCTTTCAAAAAATCAATAAATTCCGCATTTTTTAACAGCATTGTATTAAACGTCCAACGGTAAGCCACTTGAACTTTCTCAGAAGTTATATATGTAAAGTATAACAGAGAATGATCCGAAATCACCCTACTTTTATATTCCGCTTGTTGTATTTTCCCCTGTAGATGTGCCGATACTAAAAAAAAGTCAATCCTTGAAAACGATTCATGTCGAGCTGAATAAAAGGAGAAATCCTTCTCTGTCGGATTAAGACGTCTCCAAATATCCACTAAATTGAGATCTTTCATCAACGCTTGAACCTGAACTGCCATTTTAGATTTCTTAACTTTCTTCGGAGACTTATCCAATAAAGGTTCAAAAACACAATTAAAATCACCACCAACTAAAACATTCTCATTAGCCTGACCTAGATATAAAAATGCATCCGAAATAAATGTTTCATCATCTTCATTTGGGGCATAAATATTAAGTAAAGTCCAAAATTCACTAAAAATCTTACAATTTAATTTAAAAATACATCCTGCTTTTTCCTCCATTGATTGTAATTCAAAAGATAAATTCTTATGTATCAAAATTGCTACACCTTTAGCCCTGGAATTAAATGAAGAAGAATATTCATGCCCTACCCAGTCCCTCTTCAATTTCATACTTTCTTTGACATTCAGATGTGTTTCTTGTAAAAAAGCGACATCAATTTTCATTCTCTTGATATACGCCAAAATGCGCTTACGCTTAATCGGACTGATTAAACTCTGAACATTAAAAGTAGCAAACTTCAACATGTTGACATTCCAAAAAAGCAGCCTGAAATTTTTTAAAATCTTCACAAGATGCTTCCACACATATTTCAACTGTATTCAGTTCTAAACTTATCCTTTGAGTCATTTCATTCATCATAGTCTGGATGACAGCGTTTCGCTGTTTACATTGTAATTCAGAAAAGCCCAGCCCTGCTTTCTCTAACGTAGTGGCAGAACCAGGTAACTGCAGCTCCTGCTGCATCTCAACAACAGTTTCACTGCGGGTCTGGACTCCCAGCGACAGCACCCCGACTTCCTCAGGGGGCCGACGCTGTTCTCCCCCCGCAACCCGTTGTTGCTTCAAAAACTTACAAAAAAGACCAAAATATTCAGATTGGAGTATATCCTGGGGTATTTCAAGCAATGGAGTTGTCTTCTTGCGTGCCCCCTCCGTTAAAGTCGGCAGGCTGCCAGGATCAGGATCCACATCGGGGGCACACGCACCTTCCTCCTGAGAACGGGTAATTCCAGTGATGTCCTTCTCCTGGTGAGCAGTAGTCATTTTTTCAGCTCCCACAGGCAATCTCTGTGGTTTAGGCTTGAAAGAAAGCAAACCTGAAGTTGTAGCAGACTGTTTAGGCTCTAAATCTTCAACACTCTGAAAATGTAGTTTCTTCTGCACTTGAGGTTTAATCTTTTTACATTAATGCCCATAAGAGTTCCTTGATACTTTAAACTAAGTTTTAAAAAGTTTAAACTTGAAAACAAAGAGTTAAAAACAAAGAGTTAAAAATGGGTTCTTAAAAGTCTGGCCAGAGAGGTCGAGATTACACATCTAGACTCTATGCCATCTTGCCACGCCCCCCCCCCTCCCAAGGGACCTCATTCATGAGTGATGAGCTGTGGCAGTACCTGCTGGTCAGGGGCATCGCCATGAGCAGGACCACCAGCTACAATCGCGGGGTAATGGACAAGTGGAAAAGGAAAGGGCCATGGTCTGGAAGACCATCCTCCTGGCACTGAGGTCATGGGGTCATCCCGTCTCCCAGATGCACCACTCCATCTAGTCACTTTTATGTACGGCCACCAATAGACTCTCTCGGACGTCTGCTTCAGGGACTACGTTCCCACCTGATATACCTCACCGGGTCTTGTCCTGCTCCGCAAGCATGTCAGGCAATCCAAGACGGACTCACTGGTCGAGAGGGTCCGCCTCCTCCAGTTTGCCTACATTGCCTTCCATGACTGGTGAGAAGACATGACTTCAGTCCTGGATCTGGCTCCGTCGGGATCCCACTCGACCACCACTAACTTTCCACAGATATTCAGCCTTAGGGCCCCCTGAACCTAGAGCTGGCCACCCCTTACCCCAGGCTACTGTTGCCTACAACAATGTAGCATCACCACACCCCCTTACACCCCCACCTATTCCCACCCTTCGGCGATCTGTTATCAGGCCAACACCTCACCCTAATCATGATGTTAACAGCAGCCCCCCCCCCAGCCATTACCACGCCACTTGATGTGTCAGAGGAGACCCCCGATACTAATTTGTTAATCATGTATATATGTACAGCTGTTTCACTCTTTTTTTTCCACCCTGCTAGGTTTTTCTTAAAAAGGAGATGTGAGTGTGTTGAACCACTGCTACACTGTGATTGGCTGCTATTGACTGGACACGCTTCCCGAGACTGATCCTACCCATAGCCCCTTGTAGAGCTCGTCGAAAGAACCAAAGACTTGTTGATCCAAACCAAGGCTTTTATTAGCAAAAGACCGGAGCTCTTCACAGGTGGCCGACCAGTCCGGAATGATCCGACCTGGCTAGGGACACAACCCTTTAAGGCCCAGACAATAGGTGTGGCTTAGCTCTCAGCCAATCGCTGTAAGCACAGTCCAGATACAGTAACTATATACACTATGTACATTGGTGATAGATCTGTACTATCACACCCCTTGCAGGCTTCCCCTTTCCTTTTGCTCCAATCAGTCAAGAAGGTGGATGGTTGTTTGAAAGTGTTCCCATCTTTAGCCTGATTGTTTCAGCATTTTGTGAATTATTGATGGTGCATCACCCCTAGATCCACTTATTACCTCTCACTTGTTAACCAGTGCTGCTGCCCCTGCCCCTCCTCCCCCTTACTCAGACTTCTACCTGTTTTTCCTGAATCCTGACCAAGGGCTCAGCCCAAAATGTTGGTTTCTTTCTCCCTCCCCGTGATGCTGCGTGACCTGCTGAGTTTCTCCAGCACATTTGTCTATACCCATCTTCACCTGGAGAGTCATTGTCCAGTGAGGAGTGTTGAGTAGAATAGGCCTGAAGATTAGACATTGGAAAAACTCAGCAGGTCAAACCGTGTTCTTTATACAGCAAAGAACCAATGTTTTGGCCGAGCCCTTCATCAAGGCAGACCTTTAAAACTTTGCTGTATAAAATACACGGTTTGACCTGCTGAGATTCTCCAGCATTGTGTTTTTACTTCAACCACAGTGTCTGCAGACTTAAGTGTTTAAATCTTGAAGATCAGAAGGATGTTGAATTCCTCAAGGACCGATCCTAGTTGCTGTGAGGATGTTTCCTCAGCACAATGTTGGGGATCAGTCCTTCAGACTTAGGGTAAGCACCATGGATTGGTGAGGGTGCCCAAGTTGGAGAGAAATATTTTCCCGCAAGGAAATGAAGAGATGTGGAGATGAGGCAGAGCTGAGGAGGGGGAGGATCAGCCATTGTGTCCGTGACTGGTGAGCCAGGCATGAGAGGCCAGTGGTTTTTGTCCCATGAACAGTCAAGTTGCTAAGTCCATGCTGGTACTTTGGCAGGTGTAAATCATTCATTCCATCAACAGAGGGATTGTTGGCTCTGACAGGCCTGTCCGCGGTAAATATAATTATATGGCTTCTGTTCTTTAATCAGCATGTACCATTTGATTAATTAGGGGCAGAGGCTTCCTCTTTGCTGAGGTATTTTGCTAATTGCACAAGAGAAAGGAATGAATTTATCATGTCTGTTTCTGTTCCAGCCCATTTCCTGCTGACACTCACGACGAGAGCTGTCCTCACTGACAGCAGCAGATGCTCATAAAAGGGAAATGAAGAGCCATGCACTCTGGCAGCGCGAGTCAAGGCAGCCTCGGAAGCTGCCACTTGTAAGTTTCAACAGAAACTCATGAAGCATTTATTAATTTTGTGGAAATGTAGTTTCCATCTCTGCGGACGTGAGATATTCTAGTGGACAATCAAGATTCATTCTACAAATTCACCATCGGCAGAAATTGCCCAAAGTGCCTCTTACAGTCAGAGAAAGGGAGTCCCTCCGAGTCCCTGAGTGCCTGTAGATTTGCCTCCAGCATTCCCGCGGCTGCACAGAGTCCAGTCCAAACCACTGGCGACCCACGTTCCAGATCCGAACCTCCGACATGGTCAGAAACCCTTCAACAATCTCAACACCCCCTCGCATCCCGGTTCCAATATCTGGTACCCCTTCAGCCAGGCCCCAGGAGTCCGCATCCTGGCGCGAGTCTCCCGACAGCGGTATCCAGCAGCCCCCATCCCCCATGGGTTCCTCGCCTCAAGTCGCCAGAAGCCCACTGCATGCGTGGATCTTTCAGCCACAGAGCTCCTTCACTGGTCTGCTGCCGTGGTCACCATCCCATGGGTCGTCTCCTCTCCTTCTCCATTTCAGACATTTTCTGGTATTCAGCTCCAATCCTCTACCACCCCGGGGTCACCAGGCTCTTCCACATCATTAAAGCTCGCTGCCTCCCTTACTCAGCTGAGGATATCAGGGAAATGACCTGGAACTGCCCAGTCTGCGCTGAATGTAAACCCCAATTCTACTAGCCAGACAAAACCCACCTGATTAAAGCTACCTGTCCTTTCAAAAGCCCCCTGCCATCCACCAAGAGGAACGTGTACTTCCTGAATATCATTGACGAATACTCCTGTTTCCCTTTCACTATTCCCTGCCCAGACATGACCACAGCCACAGTCATAAAATCACTGCCTAGCATATTCACTCTGCTATAATCATAGCAGCCAGGGATTCTCATTTATGAGTGAGGACCTGCACCAGTACTTGCTGGCTAAGAGCAGGAACACAATCTATAAACCCCAATGGAACGGCCAGGTAGAAAGGGAGAATGGGACCGTTTGGAAGGCAATCCTCCTTGCCCTCAGATCGAAGGGCCTGCCCTCATCCAGTGGCAAAAGGTCCTCCCTGAGGTGCTTCTTGCTACCAGGCTCCCCCTCTGTTCTGGTACTAACACAACTCTGCATGAAAAACTTTTTTCCTTCCCCAGGAAGTGCGTGTCAGGAATCACACTGCTGTCTTGGCTGATAATCCATGGGCCTGTTCTGCTCTGGAAGCATACCAGGAGCCATAAGACTGATCCTTTGGTTGAGAAGGTCCACCTCCTCCAAGCAAACACCAGTAAGCTTACGTGGAGTACCAGGATGGGCTGGAAGACATGGTCTCTGTCCAGGTCCTGACACATGCAAGGTATCTCCAACCAACCAATCAGTATCCCCTCCCCCTAAGGCCACTGGCAGCATAACTGGCCACCCGGCCCCACTGATCACACCTGGCGCTCCGCTCCAACTGCAGACCGACCAACCCCACGGTCCTATTAACCCCCTCTCAGCCATCGGAGACCTGCCCTGAAGCGTAAAACACTGCCCAGCAGCCTACAGCTGAGCCAGACCTGGCCCTGTGACGGCCACAATGACAGACGAGACCACCAGACAGGCTGGTCCTGTATTGCTATTACCATTGTCTGTATGGATGTACTGGATGGGCTGGCCCACCCCCTGCTCCTGTGACTCCTCCCCTCAGAATCCCCATAAAGGTTGTTATGCCCAGACCCCTCCCTCAGTGCCTGCCTTGGAACTGGACCAGTAACGTGTGAGATGTGCTGATGCCTTGTGGTGGATTAAAGCTTATTAATCACAACCCTTTGTGTCAAGTGGTTGATAGATCGCACTACACCCCACCCCCCCCCCCACCTTTCTAATCACTTCTCTGTGTCAGCTTCAAAAGTATCTGTTCCTTCTTGGATGACGGTTTGCCAGAGTTTCTTGACCTTGGCTTTGTTTCCCCAATTATTGATGTCGATGTTACATTTCTTCATGTTGGATTTTAAAACATCTTTGAATCTGTTCTGTTGTTCACCTCTGTTACGGTTGCCTTCTTTAAGGTGGGAGTAGAAGATTTATTTCGGCAGACGCTCGACTTCCATCCAAACAACATGATCCCTCCATTTTAGTTGCCTCTTAACGACAGAGGCTTCGATGCTTCTTGTTATTGATGATGTTTGTTCTTGTATCTTCCCAGCTGATATTTAAGATGTTTTGAAGACACCGTCGATGGAACTTTTCCAGTGCCTCCAGATGCCGTCGGTGTGTTGTTCAGGTTTCCGATGAATCTTGCATGAGGAAGTAGGATGGCAATCCACAGACCAGGGAATGATTCGAAGGATCATCATCCAATACAGTTCCAGTGATTTACGGAATTCGACATTCTACACGGAAGCTGCAGGAGGCCAGAAGCTGGGTGACGGTCAGGAGAGGGAAAGGATGATGTTGAATCTTGTCATTAAGGTCAACATGGGAGGAGTGGTGAGTGGATGACATTTTCCAGGGTTTTTTTGCCAAGTAGAATTGATGGTTCTATCAGATTTGTCTCAGTTGGCGATGGTTGGTAGTTGATTGTGGGTGATATTCTGAGAGAGCTGCAACACTGTGGTCAACTTCGTTTTGGGACTCGATGAGGGAACTTGTGGGTGTCTTGCTTTTGGACTTGAGACGGGCAAGATTGAAAAGTCTCTCATCAGTTCTGTAGACAATTTCGAGTCCTGGGTGGGGGGGGGGGGAGATGAGGGAGGGGGGAAAATTATCTTTTTCCTGTACATGATGGAGTTTCCTGCTGGGGGCAATGGAAGAACAAACATTCAGCTGTGGGGAAATTTACCTTCAGTCACGGATGACAGGTTCTATTTATTCGAGACATTTTGGATCAGCAGTACGGGAAAAGCCTAAGCCCCCAGATCAAAATCTTCAGTTCTGTCACTGTCCTGACAAATATTTACCATTATTGCATGGATTTGTGAAATGTCTCCTTATGCTGGGCGTGGCCCAGTGAAAACCTGAGACACTCAACACCCTTCATTTTCATTATTTTTTGTCAGCCTTGTTCCCAGGTTCACCCCCTCCTGAAGTAGGAAGTCGTGTCACTACCTTCTCCCATGTGCAGCCGTTCACCAGTCATCGCAGAGTCATAAAGTCGTAATGCATGGAAACAGGCCATTTGGCCCATCTTTTCCATGCTGACCATGGGGATCAGCTGTAAGAATCCCTCTTCCACAGCATGCCCTGTTCTCAGCTTTGCCTGGGTGATTCAGATATTTGTCTGGATGTTTGAAAAATTGCAAGGTCCCACACAGCACGTGGGATCAAAGGTAAGCTGGCCTGTTGGATTCCAAACTGGCCGAGTAGAAGAGGCAGGGGGTAGTCATGGAGGTGAACTGCATTGCCATCCAAATCATTAATATAGATGACAGACAGCAGTGGACCCAGCAGAAACTCCTGTGGCGCCCACTGGACACAGGCTTCCAATCTGACAAACAACTACCCTCTGCCTCTTCCACTCTGTCCATCTCGCACTTCCCTGCCTTTATCTGAATCATTGATGAAGATGGTGACTCTCTGGGGCTCACAGACTAATCCCTTCAGATTCAACCTCCCCTCCCAAAACTGACCTGTTCACTCCCACTCCCTGCTCTCCACCTAGCTGACCAGCAGGTCACCATTAAAGTGCCAAGGCCACAAAATGCACCTCCACCTGCAGACTCCCTCCAGGCAACCCATCACCCTGACGTCGATCCTTCAACTGCACGGGATCTAAATTCTGCTACTCCCTGGAAATCTACCACCAGAATCAGAATCAGAATTTATTGTCGTGAACAAGTCACAAAATATATTGTTTTGTGACAGCATTACAGGGAAAATATTGATATAAACCACCTTACAACAATTAATTTCAAATAATAGAGCATGAAAAGTGAGGCAGTGTCTTTGGTTCATTGATCATTCAGGAATCTGATGGCGGAGGGGAAGAAGCTGTCCTTGTGTCGCTGGGTGCTCGTCTTCAGGCTCCTGGACCTTGCCCCGATGGTAGCAGAGTGAAGAGGGCCTGGCCTGGGTGGTGGTGGGTCTTTGAAGATAGAGGCTGCTTTTTTAAGACCACCTCATGTAGATGTCTTCAATGGAGTGGAGTCTGGTGTCTGTGATGTCGCAGGCCAAGTTTATTCTTGTTCTGAGAGTTGGTGCCTCCCAACCAGGTAGTGATGTAACCAGCCAGAATGCTCTCCACAGTCCACCTTTAGAGGTTTTCAAGAGTCTTCTGTGACATACTGAACCACCTCAAACGCCTCACAAAGTCTAGCCGCTGGCGAGCCTTCTTCGTGATTGCATCAACGTGGAGGCTCCAGAGCAGATCCTTGGAGAAGTTGACACCGAGGAATTTTGGCTGGGGGTGAAAAGAATAAAAGGCTCCCATGACTGCAGCATAGATTGCTGAGTGAGACGTTTGGACTGTCTAAAGCTGCCTGGTACATGTCGGCATTTGCACAAGTTGGGGAAGGCACCCCTGCTGCGGCTTACAATGCATCCAGACCTCACGGTTGCATGAAATCCTAGCCTCCCACAGCCCTGGGCTTTGAGTCTCCCAGCACCATGGGGTCATGCTTCCTGCTGGACATGTCCAACCTTTCATGAAGACCTGCCTACCTGATGATTCCAACATCAAGTGTGCGAGTTTCAGTGATGTGATTCATCTGCATCAGTATCACATGTTCCTCATGAATCCATATGGTGAGGTTCGAGGAGTTTCAGTGCCACAGAGATCAATGATCAAATTCCTTCCATTTCTGAGCAAAGGGACCAATTTGGCTGAAATATCTTTGTGACAATAATGTCTTTGATGCCTCGATTACAGATGGTCACCACTGAAAGAAACTAATTACGTGATCATTGGGACTGATTTATGGCAGTTCCGTTGAATTTTGATGGTTTTTGCAACAAATCCCATAGCTTTGATGTGAAGAGAGAAGATATTCTTATTGCATCTGGAATGAGAACATTGAGCAAAACCTGCACTCCTGAGAATGGAAATGTAAAGATGTTGAGCCTTTATCTTCCAAATTTAGGAGATGTATCAGAATTTCATCCATCAACTGGACTGACAGTCATAGAGGTTACGTAATTACCCACGAAGGCAGCTCGTCTCACTGATGTAATTAAATTCTCCTGCCAGAGATCAAGTGCCTGAAGTCATTAAACGAGGAGCACCCGGAGTGTCTGATTCTTGAGTTACTACAGCTGGAGTGTCTGATCCCCACCATCCCAGAGTGTCTGATCCCCACCACACCTGGAGTGTCTGATCCCCACCACACCTGCTGAACACTTGTCTTTTCACCCCTCATCCAGACATTGTATTCGCCTGCTGACAGACAACCCCTCATAGTTTTGAACGTTACTGACTGCATCCTGAGACTTTGCCTCCTGTCGACCACCACAGCAACATATTACTCCACTCTGAGCAATAACCAGACAGTTCGGTGTTTACCTGGGCCCAGATGGTGTCCAGCCAGAATCTGCCTATACCAGCTGGAGCATCTCCCTGCACCCTTGATCTCATAACTGTGAACACCAGAAAAGCACTCTTTACCTCCTTTGACAGAGGAGCCTCAGAAGGCCTCAAGGAGCCGTGAATAGCCTCAGGAAATCTTAAGACTTGGGGAATATCAGGGAGACTCATAAAGTCTTGGGATGCCTTAGGGAGTCTTGAGAAGCCTCAAGGAGCCATGGAACTGATTCTGATGAGTCTTAAGGGGCATTGTGAGGCTAAGTGAGACTCAATGAACCTTGGAAGCCTCAGGGAGCCCTGGGGAACTTCAGGGAGCTTCAGGGCATCACGAGGAATTTCAAGGAGCCTTGGCGAGTTGGGCACTGGGATGAAACCTGACCCAAGTTATACGATTGGTTTATTTGCCAACAAATAAGTCCCTTATCCTCGCTAGAGCTGTAATAGTAAGAAGTAGTTTCATGATGTAGCCTCTGGACAACAAATTCCAATGATCTTGCAGTAAGTGCCTCATTCAGAGGCAGGAAGTAATGGGTCTTGTGGCTTGGTCCTAAAGCACAGCATGCCTGTCAGACATGGTCTCAGCACTTCCCGCCACCAGCCAGAGATTTCCCAGTCCAGTGACAAGTTCAGCCTCCCAGATATCAAGGATTTTGGAATGGTATCCAAACACCTGAATGGTGAGGAATCAAAGTGAAGCTCATTCACTGTGTTGCGGCCACCACAGCCCTGATCCTAGAGCTGGACTGGACAATGTAATGACACTGGTGATCTCACTGTTCTGGTTCACACCAACACCATCTGTTTGAATTCACTCTCAATAAAGCTGGAGACATTGACCATCTCTTGAATCAGAACAGAGTGAATATTAAACAGAATGACCATTTTTAGATCATTATTGCTAGATAATTATAGCAGCAAAAATAAACTGAGCTCAGTGATGTGGAGGAGGTGTGCCTCACCAGGAATAAGAGATGAGAGTTCCGCGTTCTTGTTCAGCAAGTGACAAGGATGGCCCCTGATTCGACTTCCATGAGTTCAAGATGTTCTGGCATTTCACCCCACTGTGTAACTGGATCATGGATTTCCTCAACTCCAGGAATAAGAGATGAGAGTTCCGCGTTCTTGTTCAGCGTGACAAGGATGGCCCCTGACCCGACTTCCATGAGTTCAAGATGTTCTGATGCATTTCACAGCCAATGCAGTTGTTCTGAAGTGAAAACACAGACACAACATTGGAAGCACATCATCATGTTCCCACACAGCAAGATCCCATGAATTGCAATTTGAGGATATCCCGATAATCTGTCTTCGGCGGAAAGGACAGCAGACAGTCAAAACCCAAAATACAATGAGGACATGTTGGAACACTCATTAGATTGGTCAGATCCGACAGTGGTTACGCCAGGATCCCCCCTCACCAGACCCGACAGCATTTCACACTAGGACCCTCTCTCACTGGGCAGGCAGGGTTTAGACAAGAACAATGTCATGGAGGCAGAGGCCACTGTTTGCTTCTGACCTCAGGTGCTTACTCAGTTCCCTCCCACATCCTAGCGCCACTGGTCCCTGGATGTTATTCCTGGAGTGGAACTGGGTGAACGATCTTGGGAATGTGAGGATCACTAGTTGATGGTGAGCAGGGACTCGCTGGAACTGTTGCCTCCATGACTCCATCCAGGGGCTGGAATGTGACCTCTTCTTGGGCATCGCTGAGCAGGATGGAGGTTGGAGACCACAGGCCAGTCATGGTGTGGCAGAGACTGAGTTGTGTAATCTGCTTGAGTTCCTGGTGTCAACATCTGCAGCAGCCTAGCAGATTGGAAGGACAGCCCATCAGCCCAACTACTCTATCCTTCCCCACCATTCACAATGGTCATGGCTGACCTTCCTTTTGTCTTGCCTCCTTTCTGCCAGAACCCTGGAGCTCAATCTCTTGATCAGTCAAATGTTCATCAACTTTCCCCTTGTAAACCCCCTTGACCTAATACAATGGGAATATTTAGGAATGAACCTTAAAACATTGAAGGTGACATTGCCATACCATGGTCCAAGTGAATGGTCACTGGCCACTGTGTCCCAGATCTGACAATCGACTGAGTTCCCGGATCCCACTGCCACACACTGTTTCTGATCCATGGATTTAGCTTTCTCTGGGATGCTCTAAGTTCACGGTCACTCTCTCCAAATGTCTTCACTGACATCGATGAGAATTCGGGGGCATTGTCTCTCTGCAGGTCTGGCACTGGAGAGATGTTGGGAAGAAGTCCTTACCCTCCCCCCCACCCACTGTCTCTGGATTCCAGGACCCACACATAGGCCTCCCTTGGTGTCTATCATGACTGCTAGCAAGTGTCCACAAAGATCCACGAACCGTTGAATAAAAGTATTGGCTGTTTCCACCCTGGGCATTTCCATTTGTTAATGACAATTCTCATTCCTTTAGTCCAATAATTTTTTTTGAATTACAACAAAATGTTGCTTTTTCTCAATAAGTGTACTTGAATGTGACTGGAAAATAATTTTCCACATCCAATAGGGAACAGACTCACATTAAGAGGAATCAATTTGGCAGCCTGGAGAAGCACCACATTACAAATATAAATATTTATACTGTCCATTACAAGCCGAGCATGTCAGCATTTAATAATCCAGCACCAATAACAATATAACCACAAACCCAGACCAGCCTTTCTTCATACAGTGAGACTATATTTAGCTTCCACAAAAATGCCTCCAGGAAATAATTAACCTTTGTTTAAGACTGCTGCTATTTTCCTCTGTACACAAAATCAAAACTAATTTCGCACAGTGCATTTTCTGCATCCAAATTGCACAAATGTTTCACTATTTCCTGTACATAAATAATTCTCAAGGTTTAAAAGAACGAGTCTGGCTGAATGAATGGAGTAATTGAGTTGTCAGTGTTGACCTGTGCATCTGTCATGGTACCACCTCCCCCCACACCCCACCTTGCACGAATGATGCCCAACTACTTCACCACTCCATCTGCTCTGCTCAGACCCATTGGTGCTGATTGACCATGCGACAGCTCAGGTAAGGTGGGGGTTAGGGGGGGTAAATTACTGATCCCAGCACCCAGCCCCATTTCTCTTCACCTCTCTCCCATCAGTGTAAGATCATGTACCACCAGATTCATGTACCACCAGATTCCTGCTGTAATCCTCATACAGGTAAAACGGCCCTGCCTCTCTATAGCCCTGCACTCCATACTATGATTTACATGCTGCATTATAGAACATAAACCATTCCTTCAGCCCACGATGTGCTGACCAATAGAAACCTATTCAACAATCTCAATTTTCCCTACCTCCCACCCATAACCCTCTACA
Source organism: Narcine bancroftii (assembly GCF_036971445.1). NCBI lineage: Eukaryota > Metazoa > Chordata > Chondrichthyes > Torpediniformes > Narcinidae > Narcine > Narcine bancroftii. The sequence goes on from NC_091473.1 coordinate 256,026,321, forward strand.
TTTCCTGCATCCATGTGCCCCCTTCTGCCATCTGGTAGGAGGTAATGTAGCACTCCGGCCCTTATATCCAGATGGGGCAACAGCTTTTTCCCCAAGTCATCAGGCTCTTGAACTCTCAGAACATTTGTGGATAGTGATCCATGGACTTTTACTGTATACGCCTTAATATTTTAACGCGTTGTAACTTATATTTATGTAAATATGCTCTGTGGTCCTGGAAAAATGCTATTTCGTCGTTACTGTGCACGATAAATAAACGATAAATAAAGGTGACAATTTGACTTGAAAGATCAAAGCCACTGCCCTGACTATCTTTTCCCTTGCTTCCTGTAGTAACCTGGCCTGGTCCCTGTACCTTGTGTGGTCCCGGGGAGTTATCATCCTAAAGTTTTTAAAAAGATTCAGCTCTTTCTCTTTCTTAATCTGAGCATGGTCCAGCACATAAACCTGTTCTATACTGACCTCACATTGATCAAGGCCCTTCTGTTTGGTGAACATTTTATTCATCTAGGACTTTGCCAACCTTCCCCACCTTCTTTCTTTATTATTAAGTGGCCCTACCTTTACGCTTGTTATCCTTCTGTTCTTCTCATACGCATAGAACACCTCAGGAGTTCCTTAATCCTTGTGATTACAGATACAATGATTTATAACAAAAGATTTATAACAAATATGTATATTAAACTGCAAGAAAAGGAGAATGAGGAAACAAATGGTAAAACCAAACAAAAATGGGAACAAGATTTAAATATAAAGATGAAAAAGGAAACATGGGAGAAATTATGTTCTGGAACGATGAGAAATACAATAAATACGAGGCTACGTATGATACAAAATAATTGGTTACACAGACTATACATTACACCGCAAAAGTTAAATAAATGGGACCCAACAGTATCTGATAGATGTTTTCGATGTAAAAAAGAAATGGGAACAACAATTCATGCAATCTGGACATGTGAGAGAGTAGAAAAATTTTGGGATGATCTCAGTCAGATATTAAATAAAATAACAGAAAACAATATACCAAAGAATCCAGAGATCTTTCTCCTAAGTAACATAAAAAACAAAGAATTTGGAATGGATTTGGAGGATGCACAAAAAAGATTTGTTAAGATAGCCCTAGCCGTAGCAAAAAAATGTATTATGTCAACCTGGAAATTGGAAGATAATTTGAAAATACAACAATGGTATATAGAAATGAATAAATGTATTCCATTAGAAAAAATAACATATAGTTTAAGAAATAATATTGAAATATTCGAACAAGTATGGGAGCCTTACATTAAATACAATAGCGAAAACCTACCGCGAACAAACATTACCTAAGTGGATGGAAGGAGAAGAAAAGAAAAGAATGGACTCAGTAGAATTTCTGGTGTATTTTTGTTGAATGACAACATTGTCTGACTGGCTTAATGCAACCTAGATTGTATACCTAAAATGGATGAGAGGGGGGGGTGGGGGGGTGGCTTGGGAGGAGGGATGGGGGGGAGAAAAAGTCACTGTATATGTGTGAAAAAGAAAAAGTGTATATCATGGCTAACGTGATTTATGGTGTGAAAAATAAAAAAATTAAAAAAACAAAAAAAAAGGAGTTCCTTAATCCTACTTGCAAGACCTTCTCGTGTCCTCTTCTAGCTCTCTTAAGTCCTTAAGTTCCTTCCTGGCCATCATATAATTCCCATAGTTTCTTCCTGTGTTTTCTTCCTTCTTCCTCTTAACTGGTTGCCCAGCCTCTTCTGTCAACTACAGTTCCCTTATCCTACCATCTTTTCCCTGTCTCAGTGGGACCAATCATGTAAGTGGTCCCAAAACATCCTTCACATTACTTCTGTGCTTTGCCCTGAGAACATATTTCCAATTTACTCTCCCCAGTTTCTGTCTCATCCCATCGTAATTAGCCCTTCCCCAATTAAACACTTTCCCATGTTGTCTGCTTTTATCCTTACCCATAGCTGTGCTAAAGCTCAGGGAGTTGTGGTCACACTCCCCCACCGAGAGGTCCGCCCACTGACCAGGTTCATTCCCCAGCACCAGATCCAGTGTGGCTTCTCCTCTCATCGGCCAGTCCACATACTGTGACAGGAATCCTTTGTGGACACACCTGACAAATTCTTTCCGAATCATCCCTCTTGAAACAATATTAGTAAGCTGAAATAATGGCCCTGTTATAACATTCCATAATCTGCCTGCTTATCTGGTCCTCCACGTCCTGAGGACTATTTGGGCCTCTGAGAGACTACTCCCCATCCAGTGATCACTCCCTTCCTGTTTCTGACTTCCACCCACACCGACTCAGTGGACCCCCTCTCCGCAGGCTTTTTTCTTTCTGTAGCTGTGATGCGATCCCTGACCAGCAATGCTCCTCCACCCTCTTTTACCGCCCCCCACCCTATCCCTTTCAAAACACCTAAACCCAAGTACCTGCATCAGCCATTTCTCTGCAATGGCCACCACTTTGTGGTTTCCATGTACTGATCCATGCTCTGTTCATCTCCCTAATTCCTAATACTTGTTGCATGGACGTAAACACACTTCAATCCCTCCACCGATGAAATTTCTGCTTCTGACCCTGCCTGCCCTTCCTCACAAACCCAAATCACATAACGTTATCCCTTCCATTGTACGTTCTAATCTCTGCCCATATTCTGGTTCCCATCCGCTGCCAAACCAGTTCAAACCTTCCCCAACAGCTCCAGCAGACCTGCCCTCCAGGATATTGATCCCCTTCCAGTTCAGATGTTACCTGATACAGATCGTACCTTCCATAAACCCTGCCCCCTGCACCAAATGTATAGCCACGCATTCATCTGCCATATCATCCAGTACTTACCTTCATTGGCGCGCAGTACAAGCAGCAGACATAGGATTATTACCCATGAACTCCTGTCTTTCAGCTTCCTCCTCGCTCCTTGTATTCTCTCTTTAGGACCTCATCCCTTTTCCCACTGGTGATGTTAGTACAAAGGTCTACCTCAACTTCTAGCTGGCTCACCCTCCTTTTTCAGAATCCCATGGACCTGGTCCATGGGAGGCAACAAACCATCTGGGTGTCTCTTTTGTGTCCATCAAATCTCCTGTCTGTCCCTTGAACTATTGAACCACCTGTCACTGCTGCTCTCCTCTTCTCTCACCTGAGCAACAGGGCCAGGCTCAGTGTGGAGAGCCAGTTACTGCAGCTTTGCCCTGGTAGGTCATCCCCCCAACAGTCACCAAAGTGGGAGACTTATTTTTGAAGGGATCGGTGCCCCAGAGAGATCAGTGCCCCTGGGAGATTGGTACCTGAGGGAGATTGGTACCTCAGGGGTGCTCTGCCCCACCTGCTAGTTTTTTTGCTTTCCCTCTCCTGACCGTCACCCAGCTTCTGGCCTCCTGCAGCTTCCGTGTAGAATGTCGAATGCCGTAAATCATTGGAACTGTATTGGATGATGATCCTTCGAATCATTTCCTGGTCTGTGGATTGCCATCCTACTTCCTCATGCAAGATATCGAATCTGTGGAAGCTGAAATTAGAAAGTTACGGACGAGAGGGAAGAGGTTCTGAACCAGATCAAGCATTCTGGAACAGTGTGGTGAAAATTGTGCTTTGAAATGTGATTACAGATGTACAGTCATTAATATTGTCTAACTTTGGTAAAATAAGACCCACTTATGTTCTACATAAAGCATTTTCTCTGTTGCAAAATTATCCTAAAATGAATCCCTATTACACTGGCTTCTGAAGCAATTATTTCAGGTTGCTTTTGGGCAATGGACATAAGACTAAATCATTTAAAACTTGACAATGAAATCCTTTCTTATGAACTGCCTCACGGAAACATGGAATAAGTAATGAAATATTATTTACATACAAGATAACAATTAATTGGATTCCACTTAATTATTTGAAGATGGTCAGATTTGTCATTGGGAGCCTGCAGTCAGAATGTCCCCAGCGAGTTCCCTGCCAGTTGTTATCACCAAGTTCTCTTATCCAGACAAACACATTGCACTCATTAATATGGAGACAGATATTTGCAGTAACAGATGGCCACAGGCAATGACATCCAACCAAGTGTCTCAACATTTTCACTCTGACCTGCTGTCACCAAGTTGTGGAAGCAGGCAATTCAGCCCATCTCCGCCATGCTCACTCTCCATCTACACTAATGCCTTTTGGAGTCATAGAGCCGTACAGGCACGACCAGGCCGTTTGGCCCAGCATGTCCGTTGTGACCTGCGGGTACCCAGCCCTATCAGTCCTATCTCTCAGCACTTGGCCCATAGCCTCCAACAACAGGGTGTTTCAAGTTCTCGTCTGGGCACTTCAATCCATGTGTTAGTTAAAGGTCCAATTCAACTAACAGCTACTCATTTTTAAACTCTCTTCATTCCTACAGCTTTCAGGGCTTGTTCCTCTGAGAAAACTTTTCAATACTAATATCAGAACATCTATGCAACTTATTTCATTCACTCAATTCAAAATTATGGAAAGTGTTTTTGACCAGACGAGATATGTAGCAAAAAAATGACAGAAGAACGGTTCCCCGATAGAGCCTTGGATTATTGATAGATGATGGGAAATTTTATGGTGTTATTTTGAAACCAAGTTCGAGATGGATACGAGCATGGGAGATGGAATATTAGGTAGATAAATGTTCCAAATGAGAGGCTGGAAGGTATTGGCATTCAGAGGGGTTGGGGGCTCTTGCACACATCACGACCTGATGTCACTGAAACAGCAAGAGGCTGTGCACAGAACTGCACCATGCAATATTGTGTCTCTCCTCAGGAGGATATTAATTGCAGTAAAGAGAGATTGACAAAGGTCCAGTAGATTGGTTCCCAGAAGACGAGTTATCGGACAAGGACACATTAACCAGGCTGAGTCCAAACTCTCTGGAGTTTGGAAGAATGAGAATTGTTGCCACCAAAATAGGCAAAATTCTTGTCGAGCTTGACAGTGTGTCTGTCTCGATGATAATGACCCTGCTTAGGGTACATAGAACCTGGATGCTTGATGCTTGATGGCAAGGGAATGTTAAAAAGTAGAGTTAGAACAAAACACACATGAAATGGAAATGGGGGTGTCCCATTCGGATGTTGTGCCAACTCAAGCATTCAATAACATTCCCATTGGGGATGTCCATTGAGTCTAAACACTTCACAGTGAGCAGCTGAACCTATGCTTTGAGGAGAAAGAGCATTGGAGCATGACCAGCCAATAAGAGAAGGTGTGGAGCAGTTGCCATTTTGGGAACAGCCATTATTGAGGGTGAGGTGCTGAGTCTGAGTTAAATGCTGAGGTGTTGGCTCAAGAGGGTTCAGCGAGAGGAAGGACTGAGCTGAGCATCAGGTAAGGACACGTCTATCAGCTGTTCACACAGTGCAGCTTAACTCAGTATCATGGGGATGTGAGTTAGATAGAGGTTTGCTGTTCCTGCAGAATGTGGGATGGAGCGAGACTTCAAGTAATCCACGCAACAGGACCATTGAGTCTGCCCTGTCATTCCACCACGAGCTGATCCATTCTCCCACTCAGACCTCTCCCCATAATCTTTGATACCCTGACTATTCAGATACCCACCGATCTCTGCCTTAAATACACTCAAATATACCCTGGCTTCCACAGATTCCCGTGGTAGAAAATTCCAGAGGTTCACCACTCTTAGGCTAAAGAAATTCCTCCACATCTGTTTTAAATGGGTGCCCTTCAATCCTGAATCCAGTCCTGCCCTCTTGTCCTAAACTCCCACCATGGGAAACAACTTTGCCATATCTACTCTCTCCAGGCCCTTCAATGTTCAAAATCCTTCATTCTTCTGAACTCCAGGGAGTCCAGTCCAAGAGCTGTCAAGCGTTTCTCACATGCTAATCCCTTTATTCTAGGAATCATTCTTGTGAATCTTCTCTGAACCCTCTCTAATGCCAGCACGTCCTTTCCTAAATACTTATCTCCAACCTGGCCCAAGTTAATGCCACATCAGAAAGATGCACATGCCAGCTGTGCTTGGATGGATAAAGAAAGGAGCAGTGTCCTCTGCTGTGGCAGGTGAATAGCCAGCAGGTTACAGAGACCTGGTGAGACCTGCCTGAACCCAGAGCTACACTTCATTGCACACTGCGAACATCTTTTGGAATGTCTCCCTACCTGGGACATGATTGGGGAGGGAAGAGTTTGTGACAGACATGGGAACTCATGGCCCTGATCCAGTGGTCAGGCCTGGGATGGATGACTGGAATCCAAGGGCCCTGATCCAGGGGTTAGGGGTCAGACCTGGGGATAGGTGACTGGGATCCGTGATCCAGGAGTCAGATGTGGGGGTTGGATGATGTTGACAGACACTGGGAACCCAAGATGTGAGGACTGAAGAAACCAAATGAGTCAGCTTGGATCTGCCCAAGGGAAAATGTTCATAGCTGCATTAATGGTTTTCTGAAAGGGAAGTAATGACTGTCCAACCTGTAGCTGTTTGAGGAAAAAATGGAAATGTGAAGGTTCTCAGAGTCAGGTGGAGGACTGAATTGCAGAAAGCCAAAGGTCAGGGTGTGGGAGATAACAAAGCCTGAGGACAGGAAGCAGCATCTAGTTCTGGCAGGTAAAAATGTTCAGTGTGTGTTGGCGCTGGGGCCTCAGCTTTTGATCTTGGATCGGGGTAGGCAGGAAAGAACCTCAGGATGCTACAAAGGGATGTCAACCATCTGAGTGACTGGTGAAGATCCACCCAAAAGTGTGAAATTGTCTACTTTGGCAGGAAAAGTAATGAGGCATATGATCTAAATGATGAGAGAGAGAGAGAGCACAGAGAGGTGTGTGGTTCACACAAGACCAATTTCCAGGCACAGCAATGATCACCAGAGTTTATTGTTTCTTGCAAGGGGAATTGTCCACACTTGTGGAGAAGTGACATGTCAGGGATACAGGCAAAGAGGAAACTACATCTAAATTAGATAGTAGCGGTCTGTTTTAAGAAGCAATGTTATGCATTGGCAGTAGTTCAGACGTTTATCTTATAAAGTAAGATTTGACAGGCTGGGAGTATCCTCTGGAGTTCAGGGGATAAGATGTTCGACTGAAGCACACAAGGGCCTGAGGGGTTTTGACAGGGTGGTTGAGAAGTTGCTTCTCTTTGTGGGAGAATCAGAACCAGGGACGTTTGGAAACGCAGTTACTCCTGAATGACAGAAATAAAATGACTGTTTCCCTCCTGGATATTTGCAAGGCAGAAGTGGATGATACTTGTTATAAGTGGGGTGAAAGGGTGGACAGGCAGGAACGTGAAGGTGAGGATTTAGTCGTAGTCGAACCTTCAGATTTTAATTAAATATAATTTTTACAAATGCAGTGGTTATGGTTAATCATTTTGAATCTGAATGTTTGTGGATGTTTTAGTTGGGGCTGAGTTGAGAATTTGTCACGTGTACTGAGATACGGTGAAAGTCTTTGGGCAGCGATTAGCGCGATGCTGTGACATTCCCAGTGACCCGAGTTTGAATCCCGCGCTATCTGTAAGGAGTTAGTCTGTTCTTCCTGTGTCTGTGCGGGATTTCCCCGGGGCTCCAGTTTCCTCCCACTGTTTGAAACGCACTGGGGCTGTAGGTTAATTGGGTGTAAATTGGGCGGCATGGATTTGTGGGCTGAAATGGCCTGTTACCCTGCTGTATGTCTACATTTAAAAAAAAATAAACATTTTAATTCTTCATTTAGTGTGTTGTCCAAGGTGAGGGGAGCAGTTTACCCATCTGTCAACCCACATCAGATGTCCATGGACCAGGCCTTGTCAATCTGTTTAGATGGTGCCTGGGTCTGCCCATGGTAATGGCAACTTCAGCTTGGAAGTGGGTGAAAGGACATTTCAGGAGTAAAACACTAAAGTCTGCAGATACTGTGATTGGCGTAAAAACACAAAGCTGGAGAAACCTGATTTAGGCCCCTTCCCACATTTTGCTCAAGTCCAGGGTCATGTATCTTTATCTTATTTCTACACTGTTTGACCTGCTGAGTTTCTCCAGTATTGAGTTTTTTAAAAGGAAATTTTAGGCTGAGTTCACTTTCATCTTCTGAATCCTCTTCTGTTCCTTCCATTTTGTTTTGCTTTGAGACAGGAAACTGAACCTGTTCCTTAATCTGTCAGGATGAATGGAGGCACGTCTTCAGGTTTAAACCTTAAAGTGGAAACAGAAGAGGTCTGGATCTGATCTAGATTCAGGAATGGAAGGTCTGTGCTAGACAGTGCACTGTCACATCTCAGTAGCATGGTCCATTTCATCACCATAGCTGTTCTTTGACTCCACCACCAGCAGTAAGCTGGTGAGGGTCGACTCTCCCCTCACTCCACAGGAGAACATAGGGAGCTGAGTGTAAAAGCCAGGGACCAGAAACTCGCAGTAGGACAGGTTAGCGTGGATCGTGTGTTATTTATGAACGATTCTATGACTAAGGAAAACAATGGACCCAAAATAGGCCCAATCAGGATTTAATTTTTCACTCGTTGTCTTGAAACACACTTCAATTACTCCTCCAACTGTGAGAATAAAACCAGTCAAGCTGTGATGCCTGTTCTAGCCTCTGCTGTGTCAGGCGGTTAGGAAGCTTCTTTGGTTGAAACCAAATGATTTCATCTCTTCACCTCTCCCTGCCGTCTTGCCCAGAGCTGTGATGGTGTCCCAACCTTTGGTGGTCTAGCACATGTGGAGCGCACTGGGATCTGTGTAACCATCATCCAGAGAGTCGGTCATCACTGGAAATGGCAAGGGAGAAAGAATTCATCTGCCAGTGTCTTAGCAAGTTAGCTTTATTTATGTACAACAGTATAAAGTGATTCTGGCAAAATAGGAGTGATTCATATTTACACTAGGTACACAATCTAACAAATAGGAACATTTTTTTGAAGAGTTTACTGTATCATCCTCACTCCAACAAACCCGGAACGTTCTCCATGCACCACAGAGTTCTAGCATCCAATACACAATGGCCAGAGAGATGGAAATGGTCTGGGACAAAAGATGAGAATTCTACAGAGAACAGACAAGATGAACCATAAAGCTGAAATAACTGGATGGCCATGTTCTACTCATTCTGTATCGGGAATTTTTTTAAAAGACATACCACATGTTACCAGACCTTTTCGCCCCACGAGCCTGTGCCACCTAATTGACCTACAACCCCTCCCCGGTACGTTTTGAGTGGTGGGAGGAACCCAGAGCCCCTAAGGCAAACCCACGCAGACACGGGGAGAACGTACAAACAGCATGGGATTCGAACCATGGTCACCGGTGCTGTAACAGTGTTGCACTAACCGCTACGCTAGAAGTTCCAGGCCACCACGGAACTAAACAGAATGCACTTGGCAAACACTAAGAAATGGGTGAGAGTTGGTGTTCATGGGCAGGGAAGGTTGTGGGGGATGTGAGTCCTCGATTGACATGAGGGGGACAGGACTCTCTGATACTTTACTTGGGTAGACTGTTTACTCTGGGGTGCCCACTGAATCCCCCTCACCTTGCCAGCACAATGAACCAAATCAAATGAACCTCTCTTGCTGGATGTCTTGCAGTTTCTGGTTGGCTTGTCCTGTGAGAATTTGTTCTGGTGGAGCAGCGACAGCCAGAAAACAACGAGCACCTTGTGCCTCGTTACAGCTCTTCGTGTTCATGGAAGGCCCATCCTTCAATCATTCAAATGTTGATTTCTTACATTGCAAACTGGCAACAACTGGATGCTTGAACACACGTTGTTCACTGAACATCTCAAAGGACTCCAAATCTTGGCATAGGAATTCAAACAGATATTTTAAAACTGTAAATAACCAATTTGTGATGAGTGATTTGGAATGAACGACATTAGGTTGTAGCTAAAGGCTCGTTTCAGAGCTGTGGGAATCATCTTGGATTTGCAAGCTCGGCTCTTGCTGCTTCACTGATTGAACATCTCAACACTACAGTGGAACGTACTGCTGTGTGTACACACTGCCTTACAGAGAGACCATCTCCCCATAACCTGCAGTATCAAACAGCACGTGAAGGAGGAGAGTCTGGAAGTTCAAGTATCCTTTTCATTTTACCGTAAGCCTTCTTAGCCTAACTTGAGGAACCCTGTCCAGTGACAGGTTATTTCAGGTGATAACATCATGCAGAATAACACGTTACATACAATGTTCTAAACAAAAATCTTGGACAACATCTGGTGCCATGCGCCATTCATTTAACACCTCGCACAGTGCCACCCTACAATATTTGGCACCATGTGTTGCCCATAAAATCAAATGCCAGATTCCATCTTCTCAACATCTGGCACTGTGCCACCCACTCGACCACTGGCACGAGCCACCCACTCGACCACTGGCACGAGCCACCCACTCGACCACTGGCACGAGCCACCCACTCGACCACTGGCACGAGCCACCCACTCGAGCACTGACGCCATGCAACCCACTCGAGCTCTGAAACCATGCCACCCACTCGAGCTCTGACGCCATGCCACCCACTCGAGCACTGACACCATGCCACCCACTCGAGCTCTGAAACCATGCCACCCACTCGAGCTCGACGCCATGCCACCCACTCGAGCTATGACGCCATGCCACCCACTCGAGCTCTGCCGCCATGCCACCCACTCGAGCTCTGCCGCCATGCCACCCACTCGAGCACTGACGCCATGGCACCCACTCGAGCTCTGACGCCATGCAACCCACTCGAGCACTGACACCATGGCACCCACTCGAGCTGACGCCTTGCCACCCACTCGCGCTCTGAAACCATGCCACCCACTCGAGCACTGACGCCATGCCACCCACTCGAGCACTGACACCATGCCACCCACTCGAGCACTGACGCCATGCCACCCACTCGAGCTCTGAAGCAATGCCACCCACTCGAGCTCTGACGCCATGGCACCCACTCGAGCACTGACGCCATGCCACCCACTCGAGCACTGACGCCATGCCACCCACTTGAGCACTGACGCCATGCCACCAACTCGAGCACTGACGCCATGGCACCCACTCGAGCTCTGACGCCATGCCACCCACTCGAGCTCTGACGCCATGCCACCCACTCGAGCTCTGACGCCATGCCACCCACTCGAGCTCTGACGCCATGCCACCCACTCGAGCTCTGACGCCATGCCACCCACTCAAGCACTGACGCCATGGCACCCACTCGAGCTCTGACGCCATGCCACCCACTCAAGCTCTGACGCCATGCCACCCACTCGAGCTCTGAAACCATGCCACCCACTCGAGCACTGATGCCATGCCACCCACTCGAGCACTGACGCCATGCCACCCACTCGAGCACTGACGCCATGCCACCCACTCGAGCACTGACGCCATGGCACCCACTCGAGCTCTGACGCCATGCCACCCACTCGAGCTCTGAAACCATGCCACCCACTCGAGCACTGATGCCATGCCACCCACTCGAGCACTGACGCCATGCCACCCACTCGAGCACTGACGCCATGCCACCCACTCGAGCACTGACGCCATGGCACCCACTCGAGCTCTGACGCCATGCCACCCACTCGAGCTCTGACGCCATGCCACCCACTCGAGCTCTGACGCCATGCCACCCACTCGAGCACTGACGCCATGCCACCCACTCGAGCTCTGACGCCATGCCACCCACTCGAGCACTGACGCCATGCCACCCATATTGCCTCTTCACGATCAGCATTCCCTTTCCTGATTTTATTTCCATTTCAATACCATGGTCAGACACCGAGTTGGAAACCTGAAGTGAAACTATGTGAAAAATAAGTAGACAGTTTCTAACAAATCACATCACCCACATCTTTTATAGGAACCAAGTCACTAAAGAAACCAAACACAACAGCAATAAAAAACACTTCTGGGTTGCCCCGACTCACTGAGGTATGAACAATATTCACATTTATACAGTTGTGGAGCCACGTCGTGCAGTTCTGAAACCTTTGGTTTTTCACTGTGAAAGTGGAAAGGAGGTGGAGACGGGAAGTATGACAGGTGTCAGAAACACTACAGCTTTGGCAGTGCCGCTCTTTGAACACTTGCCCCACTCTGCATCTCCCCCTGAAGGAAGAGCCATTCAGCTGACAGACTCTCGCTTTGGGACATCGCCCCAGCTCTGCTCCCCCTTGGCCAATGACGGCCTGCTCTGACACCAAAACTGGCTAAAGGGGAGACAGGGAAATGCAATGGAGAAACAAAGAATCCATTCTTTTAAAAATCAGAATCCTCTCAGTAACATGGAGCAGAGCCCCACACGGTAACTAGGAGTGAAACAAAAAAGTCTGCAGATTTACTGCATTGTAATTCGACCATCTCAGTGACAGCAATCCACACTGCAAATGGTGCTGCTCTTGTCCAAGGCCTCACCAAGTTCAGTGTGGTCACGTTCTCAGTCACCGCTGAGGCAGATCCAGCCAGTCCCACTTCTCCTCACAACCTCTCCTGTGACTACCTGCTAGGAATATTGTCTCCAATCCATCCCGGCCACTGATAAAGATGAGAGGGGAGTGTTTGTCATCAGGGCACATCTGTTGGGAAGGGCAGGATTATCAGGGAGAAGAATGGAGCACTCTGTGTGTGGGATGTGTGAAGACAGGATTCGGACTTGCACCATCATGGACACTTGCCCTGTTCAATTCCCACTTTACCACAGTATTACATTCAAGAAGATAGAAGATACAATATCCAGCACACTGACGGATGTTATGACACAGAATATAGCAGCAATGTTGGAATTCTTCACTTCCTAATTAAAAAAAAAGTTGCAGATGATTTTGTCCTCAAGTGTATCAGAATGATAAACTTGAATGGTTTCTCAGGGACGGGGCTGACCGCAGCCACGAGTTCCCAAGGCTATGCTTGTGTTCATGGAGCCTCTTGTTCCTTGTTTGACACGTCACCACGAGCATCCTGTTACGGGTCCACCTTTGTGGTGGAAGAGGCTTTGACCATTTGTGCGTGATTTGTGGTGCGGGTGAGAGATGTTTCTCCCAGTGGGAGGTTGGTGGGAGCAAGGGCACAGTGTGAGTTCACAGTTCCCTTCCAAACCTCATTGCAAAAACTGCGCATGTTGTTCAATAGCACCGTCCTTGTCCAACGATCAGTAAACTAAAGAAATTCACTGTTGGAAAAGATCAGCCATGGTTTCAAGCTTAATGGAGTCAACGAAAGGTAGTATCAGAATACAGTGTTATTCGAGGGAAAAGACTGGTGGCTGTCCCTGGGTGACCACACGTCCATGCTGGTTCCTGCAACCTCGTGGCTTCCCTTTCTCCAGCCTTCTGTTTGACTCTAGTTCTCGAAAACACAGCTCTCAGCTCTCGAGGGACATGGCAGCAATCAACTGTTCCACTTTGTACGACAGCCGTTGCCTCTGGGCTTGTTCATCTTGTTCCAAGGCAGCCGTTATCTGTAAAACAAAGAGAAAGGGAGGCTGAACTCTGAGTTCATACAGAAGCTGGGCCAGAGTTGAGGCGGGTAAATTACCCCCTCATCGCCTGCACAACCCTGAGTGTGGCGTCAGTGAGGGCAAGCTGACATCGGGAGGAAGTATGGTTGGAGATGTGGCACTGGGAGTGAGGGAGAGGTTAGTACTACCAGCTAATATAGGGCTGGTGGTGGGGGGGATGAGTGGTCAGTGGGAAGGTGCTCTGGGGCAGGATGAGTTCAGACAGGAGGAGGAGAAAGAGGAAAACATTCACATAAATATGGCTGGGGAGTTTAGAATTTTCACCCCGAGGGTCAGAAGAAAGAACTGATTTTTGGAACCAGTCCATGAATTGCTCCCATTGCATTAGTGGTGTTGGAGAGAGACAGAGGGAGCCGATCTCTAATCCAACCCTGACCCTTCTCATTCCATCATTATGCCAATCTTCTTTCTCACAGGATTTTATTAAAACTTCCTGCAGCTCATTTATCAGACCATTCATAGTTTCCCAGGCTTGGCCTTCAACAGATCTATGCTGGTTACTATAAACTCAAACACCAAGTGGCCACAAACCATTTCCTTGATCAGTTTCTAAAACCTTTGCCAATTGCAGAGGATGAAACATTGGTCAGAAGCCTCTCCCCTCTCCAGAACGAGGATGCCCACCAGCCCTCTGACCTACTCAATAACAGGGAAGACTGAAAGGTTATGACAAGCCCTCCTGTGACCACTCCCTCCTTCCCAGGCAATGCCACATCTACTTAAAGCATACCCAGCATTCAGCACCTCTCGTCCTTGACCATCACCTCACAGCTCCTGTTCCTACAGGGGTGTCTTCTCTCGAGAGGTCCTCAGTATCCCAGCCCTAACAATGGTCAAGTCAGCCTATCCATCTCCTGCCACCTGGCTTCTGCTCACTCGCTGGTGTTAGACTCTGGGTCCCTTGCATGTTAACGTACACCTGTCCAATTCTCCTCTCAGCTTGCTCTACTCCTCGTTATAATTATTCATCTCCTGTGATTATTTTTGTTCTATTATATTTTAATTCTAGTCTGTCATTCAGGAGTGTGAAACCAAATTATTTCAACAAAATGACAAAGGCCTGCCTGAGACTTGGATTCAACTTCTAACTACATCCCTTTCAGCATGTAGAATCATTGAGGACCCCTTCCACCCCCCACACACAGCATCTTTCAGCTGCTCCGTTGAAGAAGTGATCCAGGAGGATCAGAGCCAGCCCCACCAGGCTGAGGAACAGCTTCTTCCCACGGGCAGTGAGAACGACCAAAGGAACGGCTCACACTGACCCTCCGAAACTCTCATATTCATGTATTTGTATAGATGAAAATTTGTCCTGTATTGTGTGTCTGTTCATGTGTCCTGTCTGGGTGTGTGTCTGCATGTTCTGCACTGAGGATCGGAAAACATAGTTCATCGGGCTGTACTTGTACAATCAGATGACAATAAATATGACTTCTTGACTTGTGACTTTAATTGGCTGCCTTTACAACATATTATGAGCAACACATTCTCAGTCACTCTCAGCTGCAACCCCTCCACCATCAGACTCCTCAACAACAAACTCAATCAGGGACTCATTTAAGGACCCTGACGTGCACTTTATTGATTTCCTTTGCTCTCCCCGTGTTGCAGTCAGTTTGTTTACATTCATTATCTGTTTACAGCTCTTTTATTTGTTTACATGTGTACATTGTGTAGCTTAATTTTTGGACTACCAATAAGTGGTAATTCTGCCGTGCCCACAGGAAAAAGAATCTCAGGGTGCTATGTGATGTCATGTCTGTGCTCTGACAATAAATCTGAAATCAAACAGCGAACACTGGATGCTTCATGCTGCGTTTGGGTAGCATTGACGATCACTAAATAGAGCTCTAGAGGCATTTGGGACAGATAAAAGAGATGGAGAAATGGACATGGAGGCTTAATTGGATCATCAATTCATATGCAAGAAGTACTGTTTGCCCAGAATCATTTACTGAAGTATTCACAAAGGCAATAACGTTCTGAATATTCCCTATCAGATTACAAAGCACGTATCACCCGACTTTGTGTGACAGTCTCCAATTATAGTAAAATTTAATTTTCCTTTATTCGACACCAAATGATACTCAACCGCTTAATATGGTACTAAAGAATAACTAATGTAAAACCAACACTGCAGATAACGTAGAGGATGCTGAGATCCATGGTAATTTGGAGTAATGAGATTTTTCCACATTATTACCTGTTTATGCGGTAAAATTACTGCCTTTGACAGTAGACAGCATATTAAATAAAGCTCCTTCTGGCCTCTAACAAAGAACCCCAAGTATTCTCACTTCTTTATGCACTACAAAACATGACAGAACACTACAGTGAGGTACAGGCCCATCGGCCCTCAATATAGTGCTGTCCTATATATCCCTACCGAAAAAGACTGAACCCTCTCTACCCCAAAACCCTCTAGATTTCTTCCATCCATGTGCCTGTCTAAGAGTCTGTTAAATGCCCCTAATGTTCCAAGACCACCACCACCCCTGGCAAGGCATTCCAGGCACCCACAACTCTTTGTGTAAAACACTTAACCCTGACGTCTCCCCTAAACTTCCCTCCCATCTCTTTGTACACACGTCCTCTGGTGTTTGCTGATCCTGCCCTGGGAAACGGGCTGACCGTCCACCCAATCTATGCCTCTCAGAATCTTGAAGACCTCCATCAAATCACCTCTCACCCTTTTGTTGGTGTGGTCAACAGCAGTGATTCAGGGGCCAGCACAGTATCACAACTTCGACTTTTCAACAGTTACCACTGTTCTATCAAATAGTCCACGCTGGAATCCAGGTGCGGAACAGCTCTCTGGCTGCCACTGGGAACTAAAAGCACGATGCGCCAAGATCATTTCGGAAAATAAAATGGACAGCTTGTGAGATGTTTATCTAGGACGAGGTTGGTCAAAGCAAGATTCCTAAAGTGGAAAATGCAATCAAATGAGGGAGGGGGGCATGGTGGAGTAATGCGATCAGGTGGGGGGCATGGTGGAGTAATGTGATCAGATGGGGGGCATGGTGGAATAATGCGAACAGATGGGGGGCATGGTGGAGTAATGCGAACAGATGGGGGGCATGGTGGAGTAATGCGAACAGATGGGGGGCATGGTGGAGTAATGCGATCAGGTGGGGGGCATGGTGGAGTAATGCGAACAGATGGGGGGCATGGTGGAGTAATGCGATCAGGTGGGGGGCATGGTGGAGTAATGCGAACAGGCCTTCAGCCCATCTGCACTGATCATGTCATAGGATTAAAGTAAATCTCTGCTGTAGGCACGATGCACATCCCTCCATCCCTACACATCACGTGGCCACCCAGATGGTCAGACGTTTATCAATTTCATCATTCTGGTACAACATATTAAATAGATTTAAAATTTTTGTGAGACTCATTGTGAATAATTTTTGGTTGTAGAAGATGTCAAGAAGCAGTTGGTTGGTAGCTGTCCTTGGGTGATGTGAGTGGGTTGGTCTAAGTCTTTACTTGCAGCAGGAACTTGTAGGGGTGCCGGCTGGTGAAATTACCCCGGGACACAGAGGTAAAGGAACTGTAACGAACCTCCTCACCGTACTTGGCGATGTAAGAGTAGATTTCATTGAGGGTACTCAGTGTGTTGAACTCACTGACGTGCAGGCGAGACTGTTCCGCTAGGTACGCATTCATGTCTTGATCACTGATGGCTGACATTTTGGCAATATCCGCATAGTACCTTGGAAACAAGAATACATTGGTGGCTTTTTAACACAAGAACACAAACAAATCAGAGTAGAGCAGGCCATGGTCCTCAAACCTGCTTTGTCTAAACATGACCTGCCCCAGACCAGTACTCACACAGCGCTGCAACACTGTCCTGTATACATACTGCGCTGCAACACTGCCCTGTACTCACACTGAACTGTAACACTGTCCTGTATACACACTGCACTGCAACACTGTCCTGTATACATACTGCGCTGTAACACTGCCCTGTACTCACACTAAACTGTAACACTGTCCTGTATACACACTGCACTGCAACACTGTCCTGTATACATACTGCGCTGCAACACTGTCCTGTACTCACACTGAACTGTAACACTGTCCTGTATACACACTGCACTGCAACACTGTCCTGTATACATACTGTGCTGCAACACTGCCCTGTACTCACACTAAACTGTAACACTGCCCTGTACTCACACTGAACTGTAACACTGTCCTGTATACACACTGCACTGCAACACTCCTGTATACATACTGTGCTGCAACACTGCCCTGTACTCACACTGAACTGTAACACTGCCCTGTACTCACACTGCACTGCAACACTGTCCTGTATACACAAGCGCTGTAATACTGTCCTGTATACACATAGCGCTGTAACACTGTCCTGTACACACAATTAGATGTAACACCCTGTCCTTTGAAAGGATTATATTTTATAAAGTTTCAGGGTACCTCTGCCTGTAGACACAGTAGCAGAGAGGGTCAGGGTACCTTTGCCTGAGGACACAGACACTGAGGCCCTGTGTACCTCTGACTGTGGACACAGACACTGAGGACCAGGGTACCTCTGCCTGTGGGCACAGTAGCACAGAGGACCAGGGTACCTCTGCCTGTGGGCACGGTAGCACAGAGGACCAGGGTACCTCTGCCTGTGGACACAGACCCTTTGTAAATGGACAGAAGTGGTGAGAAGGAGGAACACAGGAACTGCTGGTTGTGGAGAACAGCCACTGACGTACAGTGAATTGAACAGGGAGTTGATCTACTTTCAATCTTCATTAACCTTCCACTCGCTGGTTATTAACTTTGAGAGGCAGACCGATTGATTTCCCCCTTGACACTCTGGGAGGTGACACTGGCGTGTGTGTCGTCCAGGACAGAATGCCACAACCCTTCTCTCCACAGCAGAGACTCCTGAGTAATGAAGTCACACAGAATTCCATCTGTGTCATCTCCAGGCAACGGGAATCAACGTGATTGACACCTACATCACAATGTGGCACACCCTGCTCCAGGACTTGCTTCCAATTCAGTCACCGCTTCACCAACAGAGAACTAAAAATCAATTTGAACAAATCTCTGAGGAATGACTGGTTCTCCAGCGATGAAAGACTAACAGGAGGCAGCAGGCTCAGTGTAAAGGGAGGAACCTGTTGTGCTCACATGTTGCAGTATTGATGCCTGGAGGTCAAATTCTCTTGGGGGGGGGGGGAGGTGTGGTGGAAAATGACAGGAGTATAATGGGGAGGTGTTGGGGCTATAGTAGGGAGGTGACAGAGGTACAATTTGGGTGACAAGGGTATAATGGGGAATGGGGGGTATAGTGAGGATGATGGGGTACAATGGGAGTGACGGGAGGTATGGTGGGTGATGCGGGTATAATGTGGGTTACAAGGGTATTATTATGGGTGACGGGGGTATTATGATGGGTGATGTGGGGTATTATGGTGGATGACGGGGTATAATGGTGGATGGGGGTATAATGTAGGTAATGGGGCATTATGGTGGGTATAGTGAGGGTTACAGGGATGTAGTGAGGTAATTCAGCAGTTTTTGGAATGATACGGGGTTTAGTGGAGTATCGTGTGCAACACCAGCTCTGGGATTGTGTGACGTCTATTAATCCAGAATCTGAACTAATTGACCCCTGACGCAAGATAAAATTCAAATGCAGCAGGTGCAGGAAACTTGATTATTCTTTAAATATAAATTTAAATGTTTAAATTTAGACGTACAGCGTGGTAACAGGCAATTTCAGCCCACGAGTTAGTGATGCCCAATTACACCCCATTAATCTACAATCTCCAGTACATTTTGAAGGGTGGGAAGAAACTGGAACCCCCGGTGAACCCCACACAGACATGGGGAGAACGTGCAAACTCCTTACAGACAGTGCAGGATTCGAACCCTGATCCCAATCGCTGGCGCTGTAACAACGTTGTGCTAACCGCTACACTAACTGTGCCACCCTAAATGGTGAACATAAAATGGGGAGATTGTAGCAAACAACATCTGGCTAATTTCTCAGCTTCCCCGGGTGTTCCCACACCCCGAAGAAGCACTGCTGTTACCTGGCTGCTTTAAGTCAGTCCAAGAGGGGAATAGAGGCAAAATAACCAGTGCATTGTGGGGCGAGAGAGGGAATGTTGCAGGGGGACTGGGCTAGCAGAAAACCAAGGGACTGAATGGATTCTGGCATGGTGGTAAAGAAGTCAGGTTCACCTCCTCATCTGGTCTGCACTCTGACTGCAGACACCTGAGTTCACAGAGTCTTTCTGCCTCAGTGACACCGTTTCCTGGTTGGAGTTTGGTGCTCAGTGAAACCTTGGTCACCGGTGTGATGGGTTTCTGCCAGAGGGTGATTGAAGCTGACATCCAAGGGGAGGTGTCTGCAATGGGAAATCTGAGTTTTCCAACACCTACTGCATTGGTCCCTCCTCTCAATGTTTCCACCTCCAGGGGAACTGCCGCAGTATTTCAGTTACAATCGGAATCTGCGCTTTACTGTCCTGACTCTTGAGGCATCTGCGATTACTGGTCTGGTTCAGGGAGCTGTCCAAAGCTTTCTGTGCTGGTGAGGAGTGGGAGACAATGTCTGAGTTCCACTTCCTGCTGCAGATACACGTGAGATTCCTCACTAACCTCGCTCCCACACCCCGTGTTAGCATGTCCATCACCTGGTCACCCCCTCTCCCGGCTGACGTGCACACTCACCTCTCCACCCAGCTCTTATAGTTGGGGATATCCTTGGCATACAGCAGCTTGTTGGATGGAGAATCCTTGCCCAGTCGGTGTTCGGAGGTGGAGCAGGAGTCCATGAAGGTCTGGGCCACCACCGAGAGGCAGGCATCAGTGATACTGCTCTTGTGGATGTCGAACACAAACTGAGGATTCTTGATGACGTTCACCCAAAACCGCAAAGGCAGGCTTCAAAACAAACCGACACCAGGTCTGAGACAGCTGTAGTCATTGATTATGGTGTGAACTTTGGGAAAACGTCCAGAAGGACTGAACTCTTTCCACCAGCGTAACCATCCAGTGGAAATGAGGCAGGAGGGAGGCGACCCTGATCAGCAACTGGTCGTGTGTGTGTGTGTGTGTGTGTGTGTGTGTGTGTGTGCGTGCGTGCGTGCGTGCGTGCGTGCGTGCGTGCGTGCGTGCGTGCGTGGATTCGTGTGTGTGGATTCGTGTGTGTGGATTCGTGTGTGTGGATTCGTGTGTGTGGATTCGTGTGTGTGGATTCGTGTGTGTGGATTCGTGTGTGTGGATTCGTGTGTGTGGATTCGTGTGTGTGGATTCGTGTGTGTGGATTCGTGTGTGTGGATTCGTGTGTGTGGATTCGTGTGTGTGGATTCGTGTGTGTGGATTCGTGTGTGTGGATTCGTGTGTGTGGATTCGTGTGTGTGGATTCGTGTGTGTGGATTCGTGTGTGTGGATTCGTGTGTGTGGATTCGTGTGTGTGCGTATACACATGTGTATGTGTGTGCATTCGTGTGTGTTTGTGTGTGTGCGTGAGTATGTCGCAGACTTCAAATCTAGCGTTGGAGAGGGTTCAGAGAAGATTCACAAGGACAATTCCTGGAATAAAGGGATTAGCACAAGGGGAACGTATGACCGCTTTTGGACTAGACTCCTTGGAGTTCAGAAGAATGAGGGGAATCTCACAGAAGGATTTCGAATGTTGAAGGGCCTGGACAGAGTAGATGTGGCAAAGTTGTTTCCTATGATAGGGGAGTCTAGGACAAGAGGGCATCCATTTAAAACAGAGATGTGGAGGAATTTCTTTACTCAGAGAGCAGTGAACGTCTGGAATTTTCCGCCCCGGGCAGCTGTGAAGGCCAGGTCATTGGGTGTATTTAAAGCAAAGATTGATAGGTATCTGAATAGTCAGGGTATCCAAGGTTATGGGGAGAAGGCAGAGGAGTGGGGCTGAGTGGGAGAATAGATCAGCTCATGAGGGAATGGTAGAGTGAACTTGATGGTCTGAATGGTCTACTTCTGCTTCTTTATCTTATGGTCTAAACTAGTGGTTTTCAAACTCCCCCCAAGACTCGCATACCACCTTAAGCAATCCCTATGCCATCAGGTGCTCTGTGATTAGTAAGGATTACTTAATGTGGCACGTGGGTGGCACGAAGTTGTTTGAAACCCGCTGTTTTAATCGTACCTGATCGACTCATTACGTGCACGGTTTCATCACTCCAAAGGAAATGGGACAATGACAATTTTTCTCAAGCAAAATATTTCAGGAACATTTAGGTCTAGAGCAGTGATTCTCAACCTTCCCTTCCCACTCACATCCCACCTTAAGCAATCCCTTACTAATCACAGAGCACCGATGGCCTAGGGATTACTGAAGGTGGTTTGCTAGTCTGGGGGGCAGTTTGCAAACCACTGGTCTGAACTAACACAACCACTTGCACATCAAATGTAGCAACTTTCTCATCAACTACATCCCACATCAGGAGGGCATTTGGGGACATCAAATACTTCTCACTGTCCGAGGTATCGTGTGACAAATCAACCTTGAAGTTTAAACTGCCATGTGGTAAATGGCAGAAATGTCATGGCATGCAGGCTCCAGGTTCTGTGAGAGTGATGACACGAGACGATGGGTTAGTGAGGAAGGAATTCAGCACGTTTGTCTCAGTGGCTCACGCATTGGGTGTGAGAGCTGGGGTGTGATGTTGCAATTGTACAAATAACACTGGACAACAACGATTTTGCTTCCTGAACACTGCTGAGTGTATTTTATGGAGTTTGGGCTATTGATAACGCAAATCATCTTAAAAATTTCCTAGCACGTACCGGTTTTTAGATGAAACCTATTTTTGTGGTTTCCTGTCATATTTCAAGCCTACTTCAAGCATACAAAACCATGAGTGCAGCATGTTATTGAAAATTAATTTTACTGCATTCACACTTGCACGTCTTCCCCGCTGATCTTGGTGCAGTCAGTGGCGAACACGGTGAAAGGTTTCACCAGGACATTGCGACCATGGAAAAGTGGGATCAGGGCAACTGGAATGCATCAATGCTGGTCGACTATTGTTGACACTGACACGAGAGGCATCAGATGCTGAGTACAAATGAAAGTCAGCCGAAAAATATTTTTAGGCCAGTTGAACTAACGCAATGTGTCAACGTCATTATGTGATTAAACCTAAATTCAATAAGAGTTAATTTAATGTTTCTCCAACTTCCTACATGATACAGCAAATCTGAAATTATCTTTGTGTCCAGCTTGAAGTTGTTTATTATAATCTGCCTTTTTTTCCAGAAGCAAACATTTGAAAAAATAATTTGTTGTCCAGTGATATTATTCTGCACTGAGAATATTGTGTGCAGTTTGACTCATTACACTTCAAGTTGTGGTAGGGATAGAGAGAGTGCAGAAGAGATTGATCTGGGTGTTCCTGCAATGGAGGCCTGTGGTCATTAGGAGAGAATGGATAGGCTGGATTTATTCTCTCTGGAATGTAGGAGGCGGAGGGGTGACTGTAGAGAGATTTATAAAATGATGATTTTTACATAGAATGATAGGAGATTTGAAATCTAGTGGGCATGTATTTAAGGTGAGAGCAGAGAAATTTAAAGAAGATGTAAAGGATAGATTTTTCCACACAGAGGGTAGGGGTTTAAGTTGAGAGGAAGGTGTTTAAAAGGGATCTGAGGGGTTAGCCTTTTGTTTAGAGCATGTCGTTGATATCGGGAACTCTGCCAGAGGAGGTGGTAGAATCAGATACATGCACAAAGTTTCAGAGCTATTTAGTCAGACTCTTGAACTGGCAAGGAAGGGAAGGCTAGAATCTAATGAAGGCAAATGAGATTCGTATTGGTGATACAAAGGTCTGCATGAATGTAGTGAGCCGAAGGGCCTGTTCCTGAGTTCTAAGACAACTCCCAGATCTGTTCCATGCTCAGACACCACCCCCCTGGGCTCTCTTCTCCTCGTCTGTGTCTGGAACCCTCGTCAGTTTCCTATTCTCTCTCTCTCTCTCTCTCTCTCTCATTCCCAAACTTTCTGCAATTCCACCACCCCAGTCACACCTTTGACTCTCTCTGCTAAGATGTAAATGCCCCCATTACCCCTTTCACTTACTTGTTCTCATTATGTTCCAAGGCTCTATCTTGCAAGGTGCTGACCCCATGGTGAGGAGATAATTCCCAAGGTCTGTCAGAACCCTCTAGCAGCTTCACTCTGGAAGTGAATGTTCCCACAGGAGAGGTGACCAGAGGTACTAACTACACAGATAATCTGCTGGTGGCATTTCACAGAGACCTGCAAGACTGATTGAAGTTCACTTGTGTTTTAATGCAGTGCAAGTCTGATAGGATCCGGCACTTGGGAAAGGATAAGATTTTAATTAAAGTGATAAGTGATCTTATCAATTCCTTTGCTCAAATGGAGTGGCAGATAATTGGCATGTAAACCTCTCACAACTATTTAGGATATTCATGAATATGATCTTTTCCAAAATGTACAAATTTCCATCGGTTGCGTTAAGAGCTGTTGAAAAGGTTGAAAAATGGACAAATCTTTGCTTTTCAAAAGGGAAAATCCTTGTTCTCTGCAACACGGGACAGTGACCTGCAGTGAGTGTGTGGTTCATGAAGGTTTCCCTCTCTGCTGAAGAGATGGGTTACTGTTGCCACATTACAGGTGTTCTTTCTTTGGCTTGGCTTGGCGGACGAAGATTTATGGAGGGGTAATGTCCAAGTCTGCTGCAGGCTCGTTTGTGGCTGACAAGTCCGATGCGGGACAGGCAGGCACGGTTGCAGCGGTTGCAAGGGAAAATTGGTGGGTTGGGGTTGAGTTTTTCCTCCTTTGTCTTTTGTCAGTGAGGTGGGCTCTGCGGTCTTCTTCAAAGGAGGTTGCTGCCCGCCGAACTGTGAGGCGTATGGTCAGCAGAACTACGGCAAGTGAGCCAGCACTGAAACCTCTGTCAGTCACTGCCTTTTAATGAAATGGATAAGACCATAAGATTCAGGAGAAAAAGTAGGCCATTCAGCCCATTGAGTATGCCCTGCCATTCCATCAAAAGCTGATCGATTCTTCCTCTCAGCCCTACTTCCCCAGCTTTCTCCCCAAAACCTTTGATACCCATCAATCTCTGCCTTAAACACACCCAATGACCTGGCCTCGACAGCCGCCTGTGGCAACAAATTCCAAATTTCTACCACTCTCTGGCTGAAGAAATTCCTCAGCATCTCTGTTTAAATGGGCGCCCTTCAATCCAGAAGTTGTGCCCCCTTGTCCTAGACTCTCCCACCGTGGGAAACAACTTTTCCTCATCTACTCCATCCAGGCTGTTCAACATTTGAAATCCTTCTGTGAGGTCCCCCCTATTCCTCTGAACTCCAAGGAGTCCAGTCCAAGAGCCGACAAACATTCCTCATGTGCTAACCCCTTCATTCTGCAGGCGCTCTGTCTTTGGATAATGGAGAGGGAATTCCTCAGATCACCTTGATGTCTCTTTCATGTCTTAATTTTTGAGATTATTCTAATCTCAACGATCATTAGGATTTGAAGTCAGTGCGACACTTTTCCACATTCTCCAGCTGTTAACTTCACTGATGAAAATCACATTTATTGCTTCCACATGACAGCAAAAACACTCTCGGAAACTAGGCAGGCTCACTGCCTTTATATTTCATTCTTCTGCTATTAGTTATTCAGTGGCCTCTCTCCACAACTCTTCCACTGCAAGACCCTCAGGATATCATCTTACTGAGACTGTGGCTGCTCTCTCCTCGACATGTCCCTTTCCCCAGCTCTCTGGGGCCAACATCCTTACCCCTTTTCCCCACCAGGTTCCAGCATGACCAACAACTCACTTGGTTTTCTCTTTTCCCCGCTTCTGACTACAGATCCTGGACCTGAAACATCAACTATTTCCCTACCACAGATGCTGCCTGACCAATTGGTATTTTCCTGTCCTGGCTGCATCCCCTTTTGGACCTTGCCCTGAGGTTCCGTTGCCTGCCTCTTCTTCCCACTCCACTACTGCCCATTCACCTGCTGTCTGTAAGGTGAGAACATGAACCACTGTCTCTGCTACAAATGGCAATGAGGAAGCAAACAGGAGGGAGGTTCGTCAGCTAGTTGAGTGGTGTCACAAAACTTGCACTCATTGTCAATAAAACTCCTGAGGAAGTAGAGGTGCTGATGTGCTTTCTTCATGATGCCATTGGTGTGTTGTGTCCAGGAAAAATCCTTTGAGATGGTGACTCCCAGGAACCTAAACTTGCTCACTCTCTCCAACTCTGATCCCCCAACGATCACAGGATTGTAAAGCTCTGGTTTTCCCTTCGTAGTATTGTCAGCAAATTTGTAGGTGGTGTTACTGTCGTTCCGAGCCACATAATCTTGATTGCGTTCTAGACTGTGTTATACCGGACTGCACCATTTCTGGAAACTTTCTGAGCCGGAAAGGGAGGTGGGAAGGTGAGGAGCAGGAACATGAGATGAGCTTGTTACCCGGATGGGAACCGTAAGTGAAAGGACGTGCCTGCACATACACACGCAAATAAACTCAACTCAACAGGTGTGCACATCCTGTTGTACATGGGAATGGGCAAGTGGGACATGAGGTGAATCAGTACATCAACCAGTTCTTTCTGTTAGCCTGGCACTAGCCTGGAGCTCTGCACAAGTGGCATGATTTGGGGATGACCAAGGCACAGGACAGCGAGGGAAGTGGCCAATAGCCAGTGAGGAGCAACTGTGGTCATTGAACTGAGTGCTGGTGGTCAGCTCCAGACTATGGAAGCAGGGTGAACCTCCACTCACCAGTTACTCTTCCAGGTGTGCCTAACATCTGTGTCATGGATGACATGCCGATCAGCCTGCTCGTCCAGGAAGTCAAACATGTATTTGATGGCCAGCGGAAGAGCACTGCCTCGATGCACTGTACTGAACAGAGTCTCAAACAGGTCGTCCACAAACTTCTGCAGAGTGCCCTGTGAAGGAAGATGTGGACAGCCATCACGGACTTTCCCTTTGGCAGAGAGGAACACATGAACATCACGAGGGGCCATGGCACATATCACCACCAAGAGAAGGGGATTTGTTCCCTTGAACCTTCTCCACCATTCATTACCATCACAGCTGATCCAACCTTGACCTCAGGACCCCCACCCCTGGCCCACAACCTGGCATCATTTGCCCCCTTTGTATTTCATTGACTGCCTTTACTGATGAAACCATCTTCTCTCCCAACTCCACCCCTTCTGCCCATCTTCCCCCTCCTTACCTGGTCTACCTATTACCTGCCAACTCCCGTCTCCCCTCCCCCTCCTCTCCTACCCTTTACACTCAGTCCTGATGCTTTGGGAAGGGGTATATAGCTATTATATATATATATATATATATATATAAATATGTATATATATGTATATATGTGTATATATATATATATATATATATATATATATAGCGAGAGAGAGAGGGAGAGAGGGGGGAGGGACAGAGACAGGGAGATTGAGAGCAAAGAGAGAAAGAGATAGAATGGGAAAGAGAGAGAGAGAAAGGCAAGAGAGAGGCAGAGGGAGGGAGAAACAGAGAGAGAGACAGGGAGAATGAGAGAGATAGACAGAGACAGAGAGGGGGGAGAGGAGAGATACAGACAGACAGAGAGGAACAGATCAGAGAGAGAGCGATATGATTAGGAAGGATGTTTTGTGAAGCCAAGGCACGGTCACCATACCTGAAAACTGTGAGATTAACCGGATCTCACTCCATGGGGAGGATAAGGGACCTGACGCTGAAACAAGCTGTGGGCACCTACAGCAGGTGTGAGCAGTTTCTGTGGAGTGATGGAAATGTGGACCCTATCACAGGTTAAACTGTGAGAGCAGACAGCAAGACAGCATCGGGTGTCAGAATGGTGCAGAGATTTAAATGCCTGCCGCAACAGTCCACAATCACAGCAAACTGAATCAATGGTACCTTGGTCGCCAGCAATCTTGTCAGGTAGATCTCAGACACCATCTTGCTGCCACGATCCCCCTCCTTCTGATCACCATGGTCGTGGTTCTTTACCAGATGCCACACTTTAACGCCACTCTCCAAATCGGGAGTGATCATTGGTGCACGGGACCGTAGGCTGTCAGGACTGCCAGTGTACCGCAATGTGGAGTCTTGGGAGAGAAACAACACTGAGTGAACGATCGCTCTGGATCGCACTGAACAAGAACCTCACTGGCACGAGACAGGCAAACAGTGGTGAACACGAGGTCCGGCCCCTCTCCCTCACTGGCCCAGCCCACAAGCAGTGTGAAGGCCCTCGGCTGTTCCAAACATCTGGAATGGTTGCGGGCTCACTGTGCTCTGGTCCAATAATCTGGAAGTCTGATCGTAGCTTGGAACCTAATTGTGCCGTCAGTCTGCAGCTGATCAGTAGTTCCATGTAGATTATTGCACTACATGCGGCTGTGATGTGGAGCAGCAGAGGGACATGGGACAATGAAGGGAGCTTTAAATTCCGGATCTGTTTCTTGGACTCTGCAACAAGTTCTACTCCAGACTGACAAGCCCTCCTTCAACTTGCTCAGCCGACTCTGCTCCGTCCCTCCCTGCTTAGGGACAGTCCACTGGAAGAGAATCACATAAAACCAATATACAGCAAAACCCCTGGTCTCCGGCACCCATGGGGATTGGTAAATGCTGGTTAAGCGAGTTTTCCGGTTGCCTGAGACTCATTTACAATGCATTAAGAATAAACAGTTTAAAAGACAAAAATATTAGACTGTCCTTACACAGAACAAACTTCACTTGCATGAATATATAAACATTAAAGCATTTCAATTTATTTTCAGTCACATTCTTTGGAAATATTTAACTGTTGCTGAATCTGCAGGTTCCTCCCTCTCCACGGAGTCGCTCGAAAGACGAACAATATCATTATAGATAATTAATCCCCACAAGTTTACAGATGAAGCCTCTAACTGGGGCAACTCTTACTAAGCAGAGATAAGGAGACGCTTTAAGAGAGTCGCCCCAAGGGCGAGCGGCATCAACCCGCTCTTCATCCGAGGTGACGCCATCGCTGTTTCACACTATTTATTCAAACAGCTGCTACGAGCAAAGCCCGACCAAGGCACTCTCTGGCTGGATATGTGCTCCCATCTTCACCAAAAGTTTGTTACTTCAGAGAACATTTACTTTCACAATTTTAAACTTTAATTTTTTAAATGAATTCAAACCAATGTATTTATTTATTTATTTTCCTCAATCTTTTTGCTGGTTGCCAGTTGCTTGAATTCCAGATACCAGGGGTTTGACTGTAACTCTGACTGGAGAGGAAGCCGCAGGATCTGCCTTAGCCAGTCCTCAGGGACACAGTGTGCAGGAACACTCCCCACCTTCAGTTCTGTGAAGAGCACTAGTCCCCTCCTGCCTGCAGGTGTTCCTGGTGAGTGGAACACACAAACGCACGGGAGAAACTCAGCAGGTCCGGCAGCACCTGCAGGAACCAACGTTTAAAGCCTGGCCCCTTCGTCAGGACGCTGTGTGACCTGCTGAGTTTCTCCAGCACGATTGTGTAGTACACTCGACCCCAGCATCAACAGACTTTCTCATGCTAACTCCTGCTGACTGTAACCCGAAAGGTCTCAGCTCACCATAGCGACTGATGGAAGTCCGGCACATGGTGGTTGTGGTTGGGACGTTGTAAGAAGAGGTTTGTTTAGGAACCAGAGCAACAACTGATCGATCCGATACCTGCAGAGCAAGGGAAAGAATGTTTCACCGAGTTCAAACTGAACACTCTCAATGACACAATAAAACAACTTCATATGATCCAACGTTCTTACTCCTTTCTGATACGACCGGT
This sequence comes from Narcine bancroftii, assembly GCF_036971445.1. Taxonomy (NCBI): domain Eukaryota; kingdom Metazoa; phylum Chordata; class Chondrichthyes; order Torpediniformes; family Narcinidae; genus Narcine; species Narcine bancroftii. Next base: position 256,055,588 of record NC_091473.1, read on the forward strand.
CTGTTATCAATTCCGTCAAGTGCCTTAGCCAGGTTTACAGCACACTGATTCACTCTGGTCCCCACACTGCCAGAAGGATGGGGTTGGGCTCGAGAGAGTGCGGAGAAGACTCACCGGGAGGTTGCTTAGATTGGAGGACTTTGATCATGAGAAACATTGGATAAGCTGGCACTGTGTTCCCTGGAGTGAGGGAGGCTGAGGGGTATATGAGACTTGGAGAGGCATAAGTAGGGTCAATGGTCAAAGTCTTTCCCATGGGAGGGGCATCAAAAACAAATTGCAGGCCTGTTTCTGTGTGGTAATGTTGTCTGGTTCTATGGAAGGAGATTTCAGTAAGGATCTGAGGGGAGTGTTTTGACACAGAGAGTAGCTGATGTCTGGAACTCAGCCCAGGTGGTGGAATCAGATACAACATTATAGAGGAGAGGCATTAAAATAGGCAGGGCATGGAGGAGAACAGATCCCATGAGGGCAAATGGAACTGTAGTGATGTGGTGGACTAAGGGGTGCTCAAATCAATGACCCTGACACAGGCAAATGTGTTTGTGGTCCAAAACCTGCAATGTAACCAAGGTTAGTGGTAAACTGGCACATGGTTACTGCAGTATCCACAGTGAAAATGTCCCAGAGGATCTGGAACCACCAAGAAAGCGATTCACTCTCATATTTTTACAGGCTGGACTCTCCCGGCATTACCCACATGGAAGAAGGTACAGCAACCTGCTCAACCGGGAAACCACATGAGAATGCAATCCTTTCATGGCTGGAGGCGACAGATCTCAAGAGCAAGCCTCAAATTTGGTCTGATTGAAAATGCTCCGGTCATCAATAACCCAGGTTGCTGTAGAGCAGGTGTACTCAAGGATCGCAGGGGTCACGCCTGAGGAGTGATCACAGGGGTCATGTCTGAGGAGCGATTGGAGGGGTTACAGACACCTGACGCAGAGATGCAGCTTGCAATGCAATTGCCTCCCAACTCCAGATACCAGGTTCAATCCTGACTTCCGCAGCTGTCTGAGTCAAGTTTGCTTGCTCTTCCAGGGACCGTGTGAGTTGGTGGATATTTGGCCTTTGCACGTGGTTTGGTCGGGGGAACGAGGAGGAGTTGATAGGGATGTGAGGAGAAATGGATAGGTGAAGTGGTGTGGTCTGAGACCATGTTGTGTGACGATTGCTCTGCTACCCGGTCTAGGCATGCCCAGTGTCAACATTTCCAACGATGGGCCAGGAAGGGGTCAGGCAGGCTGCTGGCCACCCCTCCCTATCAGCCTGTTTGTGAAAGTTTTAGGCAAGATCCCCGGACAAATGTGTAGTAGAAAGTTTTCAAGAAAATTACTTCAATCAATGTTTAACTTTCGTTATTTTTAACTTTAAAATTTCGATATACAGTTCAGTAACAGATCTCTTCATCCCATGAGCCCCCACCGCCCAATTACCCCACATAACCAATGGATCTACTGACCCCCACGCGCCTTTGGAACTTGAGAGGAAACCGGAGCCCCTGGGGAAACCCACGCAGACACAGGGAGAACGTACAAACTCCTTACAGACAGCACGGGATTCGAACCCGGGTCGCTGGTGCTGGAACAGTGTTGCGCTGACCACCTCGCTAACACTGCTACCCAATTATTTTATTAAATATGTGGAATAGTTTTGTATTGGCATCAAATTCATTCCAAAAGCTCTGATTATTGTGCATTTTGTAAGTACAGAACAAAAATCTGCAGAACAGATTTTCACTTCAATCACATTTTCTCTTTAAAAATTAACGTGGTTTTATATTTCTCGCACATTGCAATGACGAGGATAAGTGTCGGAGGGTGACAGGACCCTGCAGAAATCTAAGCAGATCTGATTGAATTGCCATCAGCTCATTAAGGAACTGTCCTTCCTGCTGTTTAAATCATTGAAAAGCAAATATTGACAGACAATATTTTTCAGATTAAAATAAGAGCCAATTTCACAAAATGTCAAAGGTGGGGATTGTGGGGGATGGCAGTGAAAGGTTCAATTATTAATAATTTTCATCCTCAGTTTGTATTCACTGATATTCCCAGCACACACAAACCAGGAGAACAGCGTCCTGAGGGGCAGGTTGGTCACACAGAGGGTGGTGGGCGTGTGTAGCAAGCTGCTGGAGGAGGTGGTGGAAGCCCACGGTCACTCTCCAAGTACCGATATTTAGGCTCTGGGATAGGAAAGGTGCAGATGGATACAAACCTTTTGTAGCAAAGGGGATTGGAGAAGAGCATGGACAAGTTGGGCCTAAGGACCATAAGACATAGGAGCAGAAACAGACCATGCAGCCCATCGTGCCTGCCCTACCATTCCATCATGAGCTGATCAATTCTCCCACTCGGTCCCACTGCCCGGTCTTCTCCCCATAACCTTTGACAACGTGGGTAATGAAGAACCTATCAATCTCTCCCTTAAACAGGAGGGGGGGGGGGCAGTGAGATCCAGACAACTCAGGGGGCAGTTCCAAGCACCTCTTTGTTGCTATTTTTTTCTGAGCTCCGGAACCTAAAAAATTAGCACTGCAGCCCTGGCCATAAATACTCCCAATGACCCGGCCTCCACAACCACCTGTGGCAACAAATTCCACAGGTTCACCGCCCTCTGGCTGAAGAAAATCCTCCACATCTCTGTTCTGAGCAACACCCTTCAATCCTGAAGTTGGGCCCTCTTGTCCTGGACTCTCCCACCGTGGGGAACAACCTTTCTACGTCTACTCTGTCCACACCTTTCAACATTTAAAAAGTTTCAATGAGATCCCCCCCCCACCCCCCCCCCCCCACCCTACCATTCTCCTAAATGCCAACGAGTCCAGACCAATAGCTGTCAAACACTCCTCATATGATAACCCTTTCATTCCCGGAATCATCCTCACGAATCTCCTCTGAACCCTCTCCAACACCAGCCCATCCTTTCTTAAATGAGGAGCCCAAAACTACTCACAATCCTCCACGTGAGGTCTCACCAGGGACTTATAAACCTCCAACCTCACATCCCTGCTCTTAGATTCTATTCCCCTTGAAATGAACACCAGCATCGAATTTGCCTTCTTCACCACCGACTCAACCTGCACATATACTGTCAGGCTTCCTGCATGAAGACTCTCAGGTCCCTTTGCATCTGGTGTGGGGTCTGTGGGGCAGAACCTCGATCTCGTGGCGCTCCCTGGTGTGGGGTTTGTGGGGCAGGATCTCGACCTCGTGGCGCACCCTGGTGTGGGGTCTGAGTGGGAGGAAATGTTTTGGCTGCAGATGGGAACATCTACAGCAGCAGATAACTTTGGATCATTTGTCAATTTTAAATCTGAGTTTAACATCTCCATCAAGTAAGGTTTCACTGAGAGGCAGGTCCAGGTCCTCATTGAAAGGGAGAGCAGGCTGAATGGCCTCATTTTTCAGTCGAAGAGCTGAGCATTTCCTCAGTGGGTGAGAGAAATCTGCCTTGGCCCCTTTAGGAGAAAGGATGTTACAAGCCCTAGCTGAGAAAAGGAGCAGGAAAATGGGGGCAGTGCCATTTAAAAAGTGATGGTTAGACACCTTGGCAGGGTGTGCAGTTTCACTACAGGGAACCAGTGTTACCAGACCAGAGAATGTGTCCCTGCTTTATCCTGAATCGCTCAGATAATCCTGACGATTGACATCTTACAACTTCAAAAAGTAAAATTCACCCAGCCTTCAATAACATTGGGAAACTCAAGCTGGATCTCAGAAAATAATGCTCTGAAGAATTCCTTTGTACATTTAATTCGAGGGGCAAACAACTAAACCTTCAGCTAAAGGCATCTCAAACAATTCCGTCTTCTCAATGACTTGGGAACAGCATTCTAGTCATATGTTCAGTCCATGTTTCCTGTCACGCAGCCTTTTAATTTTACAAATACATCTGTCACTTGACTGAAAAAATATTTTCTTCACCATTTTTATTTTAGTGGAATTAACCATTAGTTCTGACATAATAAATGTGAAGGTTTCTGTGTAAGATATTCTGATTGACGATAATAATGGAGTTTGCGTACAAAGACGGCAGAACCATCTATTATTTCTTTATTAATGCTGTTCTGGTAGGAAATAGAAAATGCTAATCCCATTCTATTCACTGTCGTCATTGAGGGCCTGTTGCTGTCAAAGGTAAAGGCTTTAATTTTCTGTCAGACCCTGTCAGCACTTTGCTAATTTGAATTTGCTTCACATCTGCTGTCAATGGGCATTGAATGGTAGCAGATAATGGGTGAGTGACAGCAGACCGGCTCCCAGCATGACATTAACTGTTTCAGTGCCAGCTTCTGCCCTGTACAGCTTGCCCAGTGGTCAGTATCTCCAGCTACATCAGGGATAAAGAGGTGTGTGAAAAGGCAAATGACGTTTCACTCTTCATTACATTAAATACCATTGTTCAACAAGCTGCTCACGGTTAATTATCTGTTAAATGCACAAGACTGACACATATCCCTGGGTGTAAAATCAAATGTTCCTGACAGGTGAAGCTGAACAGAAGAGGCATTGCAGAGACAGTTGATTCTGTCGATGAGAGGCTGAATTTAGGATGAAAGGATCTTACGGCGACATCTAAAATTATGAAAGGAATGGGTAAGATGGAATCCACGAGGTTGTTTCCACTGGCAGGTGGGATTAGAACTGGGGATGTAACCTAGATTCAGGAAGCAGATTTAAGACAGACATGAGGAGAGAGCAGTGGAATTCTCTGTCCAAAGAAGCAGCGGTTCTGAAAGGAAGGTAACATCCCTGCCCCCACCACTTTGGCAGCTCATTCCATCTACCCACCTCCCTCATTCAATGTGGTTAACGCACCGATAGGTAGATTTTTGCTGGAATGGGAATTCGGGATAATGGGGGAAGAGGTGGGTAACGGGAGCTAAGTCCACGGCCAGATCAGCTGTGATCTTGTTGAATGACAGAGCAGGCTCGATGGGCCGGACGGCCGACTCCTGCTCCCAGTTCTGATGTTCTCAATGACTTCTTCAAGTATTTTGGAAAAAACAAAGAAATGCCCCATGATTTGCCAGTGGGGAAGTCTGCGGCAGGGTGGGCATGGATACGAGAAGCAATGCTGCTCATGGGTTGCCTGGTGAAGAGGGGCAGGGGCCGAGACTGAGAAAGATTTGATCATTCCGCAGGTTTACATTTGCTGATTATTGTCAGTGTGTGAGTTAGTTTCGGGGGCAGAACTGGGAGCAGGCTCCTGCTTACATCATGGAATTCAGGGACACTCTAGGACTGTTGTGGATGCAGGCCCTTCTGCCCATCACACTCAACCTAGCCTTCTCTGGCTTGGCCATTCAAGTGAATTTTTCTGAATATTTAAACATCGGGAATATCTAACTCCACCTTCCCCAGAGACATGCTGCTCCAGATTTCAACCTCCTCTGGCCAAACATTCTTAAATCATTCTCTCTGATTATGGACACCTCTGTTATCTGCCCACATTTACCCCCCAGAATTCTCTACACCCCTGCCAGGTCAGCCCTGAGCCTGCTCCACTCCAGCCTCTCCAGTTCATCCCAGGCCACATCCCAAAGAATTCCCCCTCTCCAGCGCTCACAACGATCAAGAACATAGTGATCAAAACTGCACGCTGCCCTCCAGCTGAGAGCTCACCAACGTTGTCACATAACTTCATTCTGTGCCCCAGTAAATGAAGGCAAGCACTCGAATGCCTTAATCGGGGAAGACAAGGTGGGGAGGTGGGTTGGGGAACATGGCGGGTCATGTCGGACTGCAGAGTCACTGCATCCCCTGAAGCTGTGCAGTGGTGAGGGAGCAGAGTCCCTTGACGTTTGTGATTAAGTGAGTGTGGGGTATCTGTGTGTGAAGAGGCCCAGCTCTGCGTTACCTGGTAGTGCATCAGGGTGTTCAAGCGCTTCCAATCACTCTCGATTTTGGTGGTGATATCTTCATCCTGCAGGACAACTCGTGCCATCCTTCCCTGACGCCACTCTGCAGAGATACACATTGTATTAGTTAGAAGCCCACAGCACGGGAATAGGCCCACACTCAGCTTATCCACGCTGAACAACAGGCCCTCCTGCTTTACTCCCACTTGCCCACATTAGGCCCAGATCCCTCCAATCCCCTCCCATCCATGGGGTTATCCAAGGGGACTTAAAGGAAGCTAACGCCCCTGCCTCCAGCATTTTGGTAGCTTGATCCATCTACCCACCTCCCTGAGAGAAAAACTGTCCCCTCATGACCCGTGCACCTTGAGTCCTGTTCAACCAGAACCGCAACACTCTTATTCATACTAAATCTCAAACATTCACAGAGTACAGCAAGTACAGCAAGTACAGCACAGGAACAGGCCATCATGTCTCTACCGAACAGGACACCTACCTATTCATTCCATTTCCCTTGCCATGGTTGACATCCCTCCACTTCCTGCCATTTGCCCAACAGGCCATGCCATCATTTCTGCTCCACTCCAACCTGAACCCACTTTTCCTCACCCAATTTCATCAGCGTGCCCTTCTCTTTCCCACCACCTCCCAACCGCCCCGCACGAGAGACAGCTCCATAGGGCTACTGCTCTGTGTGAGGAAGCTGGCACTCAATTGCTGTTGGGTTTCTGGGTGGCTCTCGGCACAATGACAACCTCCAGTTCCACATGTTTCCTGTACCCTATTAAAAACAAATGCTGGAGAAACTCAGTAGATCAGGTAGCATCCAAGCAGGGAAACAAACGGCCAACATTTCGGATCACAACTGGATTGAAGAAGTTAAAATGTGGAACGAGGGGAGATTTGATCAAGGTATTTAAAATGATGAGTGGGGTAGACAGAGTAAATGTAGGTCGTCTTTTCCCACTGAGGGCGAGTCAGATACAAACCAGAGGACATGGGTTAAGGGTAAAAGGGGAAAAGTTTGGGGGGAACTTGTTCATACAGAGAGTGGTGGGAGTGTCGAATGAGTTACCAGCTGAGGTGGTGAATGGGGGCTCAATTTTAACATTTAAGAAGAATTTGGATAGGTACATGGATGGGAGGGGTATGGAGGGCTATGGGCTGTGTGAAGGTCAGTAGAACTAGGGATATAAAATGTTTCAGCACAGACTAGAAGGGCCGAAGGGGCCTGTTTCCGTGCTGTAACATTCTATGGTTGACTCTGCATCCCCCCGCAGATGCCAAATGACCAGCTGAATTCATCCTGCATTTATTTTATTCCAGCACCTGAAGTCATGCACGTGTGAACATTCCAGGATGGTACAGGCCCTTCAGCCCACAATGTTGGACTGATCCATTATAAACCTATGCAACAACTAACTGACCCTTCCCTACCTCACACTTGTAACCCTCCTGCATTCATGTGCCTAACTAAGCGTCTCTTGAATGTTCTGGCCTCCTCCACCGCCCCTGGTCATGTATTCCAAGCACTCTGCCTCTCCTCAACTTTCCTCAACTCACCTTATACAGATGCTATTGTCCCCATGGGAGAAAAGTGTTGGCTGTCCACCCTCTCTATGCCTGTCCACCCTCTCTATGCCTGTCCACCCTCTCTATGCCTGTCCACCCTCTCTATGCCTGTCCACCCTCTCTATGCCTGTCCACCCTCTCTATGCCTGTCCACCCTCTCTATGCCTGTCCACCCTCTCTATGCCTGTCCACCCTCTCTATGCCTGTCCACCCTCTCTATGCCTGTCCACCCTCTCTATGCCTGTCCACCCTCTCTATGCCTGTCCACCCTCTCTATGCCTGTCCACCCTCTCTATGCCTGTCCACCCTCTCTATGCCTGTCCACCCTCTCTATGCCTGTCCACCCTCTCTATGCCTGTCCACCCTCTCTATGCCTGTCCACCCTCTCTATGCCTGTCCACCCTCTCTATGCCTGTCCACCCTCTCTATGCCTGTCCACCCTCTCTATGCCTGTCCACCCTCTCTATGCCTGTCCACCCTCTCTATGCCTGTCCACCCTCTCTATGCCTGTCCACCCTCTCTATGCCTGTCCACCCTCTCTATGCCTGTCCACCCTCTCTATGCCTGTCCACCCTCTCTATGCCTGTCCACCCTCTCTATGCCTGTCCACCCTCTCTATGCCTGTCCACCCTCTCTATGCCTGTCCACCCTCTCTATGCCTGTCCACCCTCTCTATGCCTGTCCACCCTCTCTATGCCTGTCCACCCTCTCTATGCCTGTCCACCCTCTCTATGCCTGTCCACCCTCTCTATGCCTGTCCACCCTCTCTATGCCTGTCCACCCTCTCTATGCCTGTCCACCCTCTCTATGCCTGTCCACCCTCTCTATGCCTGTCCACCCTCTCTATGCCTGTCCACCCTCTCTATGCCTGTCCACCCTCTCTATGCCTGTCCACCCTCTCTATGCCTGTCCACCCTCTCTATGCCTGTCCACCCTCTCTATGCCTGTCCACCCTCTCTATGCCTGTCCACCCTCTCTATGCCTGTCCACCCTCTCTATGCCTGTCCACCCTCTCTATCCCTCTCATGATCTCATACATCTCTGTGGGTCAACTCTCTTCTTGTGACTCCTGTCTATGAAACGTTTCACCACTTTTAAGACCTCCATCCCTTCACAAGGGAATAGAGAGCTGCCCGTTCACGAAGATTTGAGCCAGTCTCAGGCTCAACTGTGAGAAAGAACTCCACTGTGCGAGGGCAGGCCTTGTCTGAAAATCAGGAGATGCTCAGCGGGGTCAGGCAGCCTCCATGGAGGGAGAAAGAGTGAATGTTCACGGTCCGTGACTTTCATCCAAACTGGGAAAGAGGGGAGCCAGCTCGTTTAGATGGCAGATGTTGGGGAGGGGGGCGGGCGGGAATGAGTTGAATATAGGGAAGATCTCTGATGGGCTGAGACCAAGGAATCGAAAGCAGACATGGCCAGTTCTGACTCAATATCTGGTGAGGAATTCAATATCGAGTCCTACAGGCTTGACGTGCCCAGAAGGAAGATGAGGTGTTGTTCCCCATGCTTGTGTTGGGAACAGTACAGGAGGTCAGAGTGGGATCAGTGGGGAAGACTGGAATAGAAGTTAACACGAAGTTTGGTGTCACTCCAGCGAAGGGTCTGACACAGCTTCTGTCTGACCTGCTGGGTGAATCACAAGAGGTGCAGCTGGCTATCGAGAAGGTTGGAGGGTGTGAATTTAGGAGCAGGGAGGCTATGTTGAAACTGTACAAGGTTCTGGTGAGAGCACATCTGGAGAACTGGATCTGGTCTCCTTTCTTGATGAAGGATGTTCTGGCTATGGAGGCGGTGCAGAGGAGTTCACCAGGTTGATTCCAGAGATGACAGGGTTGGCCGATGAGGAGGGATTGAATTGTCTGCAACTGTACTTACTGGAATTTAAGAGGGGATCTTATAGAAATATATAAAATTATGAAAGGCTTCGATAAGATAGACCAGAACTAGGGAAGTTCTATCAACTATCTTGAGTGCCTCAAGATACCACCTCAAGATATCAGAGATGAGGAGGAATATGATAGAGGAATTAGGGGATATGGGGACAAGGCAGGTAGGTGGAGTTAGGTCATAAATTAGATCAGTCATGATCGTATTGAATGGCGGAGCAGGCTCGATGGGCTATTTTTGGCCTACTCCTGTTCCTACTTCCTATGTCCCAGAGAGTGGGAAATCTGTGAAATTCACAGCCTATTGAAGCAGTGGAGTGGACCTCAGTAAGTATATTTAAGACAAGGTTGGATAGATTTTTACATAGTAGGAGAATTAAGGGATATAGGGAAAAGGCAGGTCGGGGTGGGGGGGGAATGAGCCGATCATCAGATCAGCCATGAACTCATTGAATGGTGGAGTAGGCTCGACAGGCCGGACGGCCAACTCCAGCTCCTGTTTCTTATGTTCTTATGTTCCAGCATTTCCTGATTTTATTTCAGATATTTAGCCTTCTGAATTCCTTTGATTTCGACAGGCCTGTTTTCCACCAGACAAGGACACACACAGAGTTTCTGTGAGCACCGTACCCAGGTCCATATCAACAGCTCTTGGCCGCTGTGAATATGGGATGTTTTTGTAACTGGAGTCCAGGATTTTCTCTTTAACCTGTGTGATGGTATCACAGTTGAGCACCTTCACTGGAATCTCTGGGCTGTTCTCATTTTCCGGATTTACACAGTTCAGAATCTACAACAAAAACAAGACAAGGATCAGGACATCCAACCTATGCTCGTAGGGGGAACTGGTAGGTACTGTGACTTCACCCTAACATCGGCCTGGAGGTGGTGAGCAACACCACAGATGGGGCAGATGGATCAGGCCGGGAGAATGGCCACAGAGTGAAACACAACAGTAACCCTCACGTCCAACTTCAATGGGACTGGCCATTTCTTCCTTGGGTGTGCACTGTGTGATGATTTGATTCCTCTGCTAGGGCATTGTTGGCCTGGAGTTGGTCATAGAGGGGGAGATTTAGCCTTATATCACGACGCTGACAAGGATATGTGCTACATCACAGAGGCAGTGACCTCAGTTACCTCATTGTGATCACCCAGCACAACCAGCTGCCCCACCACCTCAACCGGTGCAGTCAAAGGACCAATACCCACTGCATATTGAAAGGTGGGACAGAGTGGACATGCAGATGTTTCCAGGGGTGGGAAAGTCTGGGACCAGAGGACACAGCCTCAGCGTAAAAGGATGTCCCTTTAGAACAGCAATGAGGAGAAGTTCCTTCAGCCATTAGGTGGTAAATCTGTTGAATTCGATGGCACAGATGGCTGTGGAGGCCAAGTCATTGGTAGATTTAACAGAGGCTGGCAGGTTCTTGATTAGGAAGAATAGGGTTGAGTGTCCAGGGGTCAGTGTGATGTCCAGTTAACTGTGGGTACAGGATTCAGTGATGACCAGGGAAACGGATTTTTATTCCCTGCCCTTGTAACCCAGACTGTTACTGATTGAACTGATTAAAGATATTAATGAGAGTAGGGTCGTAGGTGTGGTGTATATAGATTTTAGTAAGGCATTTGACAAGGTCCCCCATGGTAGACTCATTCAGAAAGTTCTAGGCATGGGGATCCATGGAACCTTGTTGTGTGGATTCAGAAGTGTCTGGTCTGCAGAAAGCAGAGGGTTGTAGTAGATGGAACGTATTCTGCCTGGAGGTCAGTGAGTAGTGGAGTCTATTCTGGGACCACTGCTCTTTGTGATTTTTATAAATGACCTGATGAAGAAGTTGAGGGATGAGTTATTAAGTTTACAGATGACACGTGAATGGTATAGGTTGTTGTAGGTTACAACAGGATACAGACAGGATGCAGAGCTGGACAGAAAAGTGGCAGATGGAGTTCAATTCAGATTAGTGTGAGGAGATGGATTTTGGAAAGTCAAACTTGAAAGTTATTAACAGTGAGGAAGAACAGAGGGACCTTGAGGTCCAAATCTATAAATCTCTCTGATAGGGTGGTTAAGAACATCAGTGATATGCTGGTCTTCATTAGTTGGGGGATTGAGTTCAAGGGTCATGAAGTCATGTTGTGGATCTATAGAACTCTTGTGAGACCACACTTGGAATATTGTGTTCAGTTCTGTTTAGACTGTTGAGTAGATTGGCATGGCATTGTGGGCTTTCGGGCCTGCACTATGCTGTAATGTTCGATGCTCATTCCAGTAATAATTATAAATTGAAGTGTTTTTGTTGGCTGGTCAAACAGAACTCCTGTTCAAAGCATCAGGTTCCCCACTCACACCTGAATGGACAGGGAGCAGGAGCGTGACAGCTGAACTCACCAGGGTCTTGTATTCCGTCTGCTGTCGAATTAGCTTATCTTCACTCAGTGAGTACCGAGCTTCGCCTGTGATTGCATCAATCGGACCCTTCTCCATCTGTTGCTTGATGGCACAGTACAGCATGAAGAGGGGCTCCCCAGCACATTCCTGAAAGGGGAACGGAAACATCTACAAGTCCGCACATCAACCAGCCAGCAACAAGGGAGCTCAGCAGAAAGCCCAGGTCGCACAGAGAGAGCTAAACACTACACCGTTCTGCTGTTGACTGCCACCTGTTCCTGAAGGCAAGGACTTGGGTGTGATGTGTTTATATTTGACATGGTATAAATTGGAAGGGTGCTGAGAAAATTCACCAGGTTGTCATTGGGACTGGGTGGGGTGGGGGGGGGGGGGTGGTGGGTTAAGTTTGAGGGAGAGGTTGGATAGGCTGGATCTTTATCCTGAAGTGAGGGGCATGGATGGAGCATGCTCATAGTTTATATCCTGGGGTAGATGTTTCTAGAACCGGAGGACATGGGTTTAAGGTGCGAGAGGAGAGATGTAATAGGGAGGTGAGGGGCAACTTTTTTCTCTCAGAAGGCGGTCTGTGTCTGGGCCGAGCTGCCATGTCGAAACATCTCCATGTCACATGGACAGATTGGTGGAGACGAGAGGCTTGGGAGGCCATAGATCAAATGTGGCCAAATAGGATTAGCCCAGAATGCCAACTTGGTCGGCGTGGATAATGGGCCAAAAGACCGTTCCACACTGCTCCATAACTTCCACCAGACTGCGATGGTCAGTGAGAAGCAGACACTGGCGTCCAGCCCTCAGAGTCACATAGAGGTCATTTCCATCTTTGGGAAAGCAAAGTATCCACAGAACAAGGGAGATTCAGAAAGAGGTGTGACAAAGCAGATAACCAACGCAAGGCCATGCATCTCCAGAGAGGCAGATGGTTACATCACCACTGTACACCTCTGCCCCGGTCTGGGTAAAGAGCTGCCACTCTATGAACATGCATTTGACACATTTGCAGATTAATTCTGTGTTCAGGATTATGACTGGAAAGAAACAAAATTTCTTAAACATTAAAATTACTACAAGCAAAACCTTGACATGAGATGGATTCATTTCACACGGCATCAACAGCCCGTGTGAGACAAACTCCTGTAGAAATGTAACATTCATCACGCTTGTTTTCCAAATGAGTCGAAATATAATCTAACAATTATTCCTAAGTGCCAGTCAGACACCAATTTCACGGTTAAACACAGACAGACGTCTTGGAAAGGATCCATCCTTACCTTCAGGAATTTATGCAGAAGGAATGCAAACCAATTCGTCAACATTTTCTCGGCCACAGATTCGGTTCTGAGAACAGAAAGACAGAGGATTGACAGAATGGCCCTCGCTGAGTGTGGGTTACATTGACCGGCCCACCCCATCGACATCAAGCAATCTCCATACCCACTGGTCTGGTTCCTGTTGACCTGACCTGTACACAGGGAGGCAGCTCATCTCTCATCAGACAGATCATTTGAATAAAACCCAATTTGTAACGAGATTTTTTTTTTTGCGAATATAACATCACCAGAACCCCTCTATTCTTTGGAAACTCTTGTGTTCATTCCATGCTCCTAAAATGGGAGGTTTGGAAAAACAAAAACAGTAAACACACAGAAATGCTGGTGGAAACTCAGCTGGTCTCACAGCGCCCGTAGGAGGTAAAGATATATGACCAACATCTCGGGCCTGAGCCCTACATCAGGGTATAAACAAAAACACAGAAGGCATCAGAATGAAGACTGGAGAGAGGGAGAAAATCCAGATCAACAGACAAAAGGTGTTAATTGGTCATGATAGGAGGAGAGGTGAGAATTGATTTTAGCTCTGTGAAAGGAGAGAGGGAAAAGGGAAGGGAGAGAGAGTGAGAGAGCCAGGGTGATGGGGGAAGAAGGGAGGGGGTTTAACAGAATCCAAAGAAGCAGATGTTAATGCCATTTGGTTGGTGGTGCCCAGATGGAAGATGAGGTGTTGGCCCTCCAATTTGTGGGTGGTCTCAGTCTGGCAGTGCATAAGCATGGACAGTCATGTCGGCAAGGGAATGGGATGAGGAATTGAAATGGGTGGCCACTGGGAGATCCCCACTATTCCAGCGGTTAGAGCCAAGGTACTCAACAAAGCGATCTCCGAAATTACATCATTCCAGAATTACATCATTGTCTGGTAAGAGTTTTCTTTGATCACTTTCTCAGAAATATCCATAGAACATTAAAATACAACCTGTGGTTGGGAATATTCGGCCAGTGGAGTGGAAGTGGGGAGTGAGGGTCACATTGAAATCCATTGAATCTTAACATGATCTCATTCCATCAGCAAGAAAACAATTTTGTGCCAAGTGCATCCAATAAGTTAAGAAAAAATGTTCCACTGTTGTCACATGGAAACATTGAGACTTGCAGGGAATTCACTTCTTCAAGGGCCAAGAAACCTTGCATCTCTCCCTCAGGCACTCAGTGTTCAAAGTGTGAGTGAGATCCTGAGTACTGAGCTGTTACTTCCACACCAAAACCTGAAGTTCATTAAACTCTGGCAAAGGTTCTGGATGGGTTTCCCCTCCTGATCCAAGGTGCACAGACCCAGCAACTCTTTGGCAGAAGCAAGGTTTACATTCCCAGTGGTCGCACATCAAATCCCGCACTCTCTGGCAGTGAGGGCAGAGAATGCTGGCAATACTGTGGGTGATTCGGCTCACAGACCCTTTATCCCAAGACTGGTTCTATTCCACGTTCCCAACATTTGACTTCCTTGTACTTTCCTGGTCTGGATGCTTCACCCTATCCTCCTGTTACAAGGATGATGTGGGAAGTTGCTGTCTTGTCAAGATGTATCCAGGCTGGGATGCGCCTACAGAAAATGCTGGAACCTTAACTCTCTCTCCACAGACGCTGACTGACCTGCTGAGTGTTTCCAGCATTTCTGCTTGTATTTCAGAAGGTATAATACCTGCTCTCAAATGTATGAATGTGAAGCTGGAGAAGGTTACAGGCCCCTTGGCACTGCCCTGTAATGAATCAATTCAAGGCAGATGGGATACAGTTAATTTCACAATCCCTTCCACTCTTGGTAACCCTGCAACTCTTTACTTACCAACACCTCAGCTTTAAATTATTCAAAAGCTGCTCTCGCTGTCCAGAGATTCACCACCTTCTGAAGGAAAATATTATCTCTGTCACAGAGCAAGCCCCTATTTAAAAAACCCAGCTCTGGATTTTCCCACAAGAGGAGACATTCTCCCACACCACCCTGTTAAGAGCCTTTGACTATTTATTTCAATCCCGTTTCCTCTCACTTTTAACCTCTAGTGGTTACAAGGCCAGCCTGTCCCATCTTTCCTCATCAGACAACTGCCCATTAGGCTGCTAAACCTTCTCTGAACTGCTTCCTGTGCATTTCCATCCTTCACGAAACAAGGAGATCAATTCTGCCTCCCCCGTGAATACAGAAAAACAAAATTATTGCCAAGCAATTCCTACTTCGGTGCCTCTTCAGCTTGGTAAAAGAATCTTACATCTGTTCCAAAAAAATAAAATCACGAGGCTGGAGAAACTCAGCAGGTCGAACAGTGTCCTTTATGGAACAAAGATAAAGACACAGAACTAACGTTTCAGGCTTGAGCCCGTCATCAAGATCTGAGCAAAATGTCGGCTACCTTGATGACGGGCTCAAGCCCGAAACATTGGTTCTGTATCTTTATCTCTGCTCAAAAAGGACACTGTTTGACCTGCTGAATTTCTCCAGCACCATGTTTTGACGTCAACCATGTTTTACACATATTTGTTCTTCCTGAAGAATCAAAGGTTGCGGATAAACTTGAAATCACACAGGTCCCAACATTTGCACCATGAGATTATGATGTGAAGGTTATCATCAATATCAACTCCACAGTCGAGCCAACTGCCAGCAGAGCCTTGAGATAACACTTGTATTAAATTTGAGTCTAAGTACTCAGTGGGCTCAGTACAGCTCCGTTTCAAAGCAAACCTTGGGCAGGACAGGAGAGGCACGAGACCACAGATGTAATCAGAAGCATCCTGTGACTGTGGCCAGGCACAATTCAAATGTCATCTACAAATTTACTGATGACATCATGGCCATCGGCAGAATCACAAATGGCTTCTTGAGTGGTGTCACACCAACAACCTTGCGCTCAACGTCAGCAAAACCAAGGAATTGGCTGTGGACTTCAGGAAGAAATCAGGAGAACGCAACACAGTTGTCGTCGAGGCGTCAGCAGTGGAGAGAGTTAAAAGCTTTAAGTTCCTAGGTGTCAACATCTCCAAGGATCTGTCCTGGGGCCTCCATGTTGATGCAATCACAAAGAATGCTCGCCAGTGGCTAGACTTAGAGAAGAATTTGAGGAGATTTGGTACGTCACAAAAGACTCCTGACAACTTCTACAGGTGGACCGTGAAGAGCATTTTGACCAGTTGCATCATTGCCTGGTACGGAGGCGCCAACCCTCAGGACACGAATAAACTCCAGACAATTGTTAACTCGGCCTGTGACATCACGGCCACCAGACTTCACTCCATTGAGGACGTCTACATGAGGTGGTGTCTTAAGCTTCTCTCCTCAAAGACCCCCACCACCCGGGCCAGGCCCTCTTCACTCTGCTACCATCGGGGAAAAGGTATAGGAGCCTGAAGACGAGCACCCAGCGGGTCAAGGACAGCTTCTTCCCCGCTGTCGTCAGATTTCTGAATGATCAGTGAACCCCAGACACCACCTGATTTTTTCCTATTTTCTTGCACTATTTATTCATTTTGAAATGATATCTATAGCAGTGTTCGTCCCCTTGGTGTTGCTGTAAAATGACACATTTTGTGACATATTTCATGACAATAAATTCTGATTTTGATAAAACTGCCAGATCAACTGAGAGGCAGTGGAGGTGAGAAGCTGCTAACAATCCTTTCCTCCCGGTCGCTGAGTTCTGGCCGGTTGTGTTAATGGCATGCATTCAATCAAAATCCAGGGTTTCCCTTTTTAACTTCTCTTGTGAATGTAGAATCGTTCAGACCGGCCAAGAGGGGATCTTTATGTTGTTGTACCCAATTTCATTTATATCGGTAACTGTTGCCCGAGTAAGCATGGTTGTGAGAAGTCATTGTGGGTGGAGGGTCTTGAGGTGTGCTGTAATGCTGTGGTTGGGGCAGTGACCCAGTCCCTACACCTGAACATACACAGATACTCAGTATTAACACTGCTGTCCACCTTCGTTAACATCTGCCCAGAAATCTCCATTAAGATGTTAATCTGTGAAAACATGATTCTATTTCCATGCTTCTTCCATACTTGAAGATTCCGATATGCAAATAACACCTGGAAGGGAAAAGATAGAATACGAGTAATATTGGGCTGTCACTGCAGTGCTTGACCTGCGGCGAGGAAGGGTGGAGATACGACTGCAGAGAATTACGTTCCTAATGATTTAAATATTATAACTGGGAACTCAAAGAGTCGCTTGCATTCAGGCTCAGCCAATACCAATCGAGAGATTCCTCTGCTGTCTCACTGACTTCACAAATGTATTTCAAAAAATTATTTTCCGATGATTTTTTAATTTAGACGTACAGCTCAGTAACAGGCCCTTTCGGCCCACAAGCCCATGCCGCCCAATTACATCCAATTGATCTATGAGCCCGGTAAGTTTTGAACAGTGGGAGGAAACTGGACCCCTGGGGAAAACCCCCGTAGACACGGGGAGAACGTACAGACTCTTCACAGACAGCGTGGGATTAGAACCCCAGTCCTGATCTCTGGCGCGGTAACAGCGTTGTGCTAACCGCTACACTAACTGGGGAATTAATTGGGTGTCGGGGTTAGCGTAGCAGTTAGCCCAACACTGTGACAGCACCAGCGATCGGAACATGGGTTCAAATCCCACACCGTCTGTTCTCCCCGTGTCTACAGGGGTTTTCCCCGGGGGCTCCAGTTTCCTCCCACCCTTCAAAACGTACCGGGGTCGTAGATCAAATGGATGTAATTGGGTGGCAAAGGTTTAAATGGCCGGAATCAGGTACTACCATGATGAAAATAAAATTAAAAGAAATTAAATCACTGTAAACAACCCCTCCCTCAGGAATATTATCTGAAGACAAATCTTGTTAAGAATTGTAATCTTCACACTACCATTGCTTCTATTCTCCTTTGCAGATGAATAGCTTATTTTAGTTTAACAGGCAAGATTAGCTTTGCCAATTTTAACCAGGCAGTTGAGGGAAATTTTTTAAGTGATTGCAGGGTAGATTGCAGTTTCTTTAATTAATGATGTACAAACAGATACTGCTTTCTTTCTGTAACAAAAAACTGGAGGGAGGGAGGGAGAGAGCGAGAGTGGGAGAGGGAGAGGGGAGAGAGAGAGAGAGAGAGAAGTTGTCCGATCTTAACATTGTACATTGGGCCTCCTCTACATCCCACCAAGACCACCCATAAATTGGGGGAACATCACCTGATTTTCTGACTGGGCACCCTCCAGCTAGAGGGCATTAACATCGACTTTTCCGGTTTCTGGCAACCTGCTTTCCTTTCCCACTCCCTTTCCTTCCCCCATCAGCTCTCCATCCCCTTTCCTTTTTATTCACCCAGCCATCCTTCCTCCCCTTGATCACTGCTGTACCCTCCCTCCCTTCTCCATCTATTACCTCCTGCCTCTGCGACCACATCTCCCCTCTACCATTTAATTTGGGGGCTGCCGACATCTTCCACACCTTGAAGGGCTCAAGCCTGAATCTTTATCTTTGCTAATATAAAGGACACTGTTTGACCCGCTGAGTTTCCTCAACGTTGTGCTTTTTCTTCAACCACCGCGTCTGCAGACTCTCGTGTTTCATTCTTTACATTGGGGAGAAACTTGGATCAGGTTTAATCTCTTTTCTGATGCTGAAAACACCGGCCAAGTTCCTCCAGCAGTTCAGTGTGATCTTACGCCAATCACAGCATCTGCAGACTTTCGTGTTTCACCCAGTGCACATTATAGAGCAAAGATAGAGAGGCAGAACCAACGTTTTGGGCTTGAGCCCTTCATCAAAGTTTGACAAAACGAGCCTGAATGCAGGTTAACTGATGAGGGGCTCAAGCCCAAAACGTTAGTTCTGCCTCTATGAAGGGTACTGCTTGACCTGCTGGGTTTCCCCAGCCTCGTGTTTTTAACTTCAACTGCGCTATCTGCGGACTCATGATTTACCGTTCTGCTTTAATCTCTTTTCTGACAAGTGAGTGGGTAACTTCAGAGGGGTTGGTTCTTGCTGGAAGCTCAAACTTGTTGTGCCGATTTGAAAGTTACAGAAGAGCTGGATCGTCAGAAACACAATTCCATTGGTAACACTGAGGCCTTGCCTGCTCCAGGTGACAGAAGCCTTCCTAGATGAGGATTTACTTTCCCACTGCTCCACTCAACATCATTGTGCGATTAAACACCAGCACCGCTTCACGGCTGTTTCTTCGCCATTGAAGTTGCAAGACTTGAGTGCATCAAACTGGTGATTTGATTGCTGTCAAATCATTTCCATCTGCCACTCTACTCCGTCAGCAAAGTGATGGAAGATCGTCATCAACCCTTGTTATCAAACATTTTCTCAATAGCAAATGCAGTGACATTTCATCACAGCTTTTGGTCAAAGGGCTGAGGTGCTTTGGGAGGAGAGAGTATCTGAATGTAGTTTCCAGAAGTGTGGGATAGACCTTGGTCTCACTGAGCTGTCTGACCCTGACTGGAGCTTGCCTTTTGCTTCATTTTTCATTCCCATTCCAGATGTCAGATTTAAATTGTCAGATACAACCGTGAGATTCTCCGACCTGCAGGTGGGACAGAATGACCACATTGGTAGTGAAAAAACCTGCTGAACTCAACGTAGACATTAAACTTCATCATGGAACCCCGACCCCACCAGCACTGTGGGAAACCATCTCCTGGCTGTGGTACAGGGCAGCCAACTCCTTCCCAGGGCAGAACCTCCATGGGAGGAACCATGGATTCTGACCTTTCCAGTGACATCAGGGACTGGTCTATGGAGGACGTTTGGCTCCTGCTGTATTTTCCGTTGGTGGAGGATGATTTAGATTTATTGATTAAAAAAGGGTGTTGGGGGCAGACCCGGGGGGGGCAGACCCGGGGAGGGCAGACCCGGGGGGGGCAGACCCGGGGGGGGCAGACCCGGGGGGGGCAGACCCGGGGGGGGCAGACCCGGGGGGGGCAGACCCGGGGGGGGCAGACCCGGGGGGGGCAGACCCGGGGGGGGCAGACCCGGGGGGGGCAGACCCGGGGGGGGCAGACCCGGGGGGGGCAGACCCGGGGGGGGCAGACCCGGGGGGGGCAGACCCGGGGGGGGCAGACCCGGGGGGGGCAGACCCGGGGGGGCAGACCCGGGGGGGGCAGACCCGGGGGGGGCAGACCCGGGGGGGGCAGACCCGGGGGGGGCAGACCCGGGGGGGGCAGACCCGGGGGGGGCAGACCCGGGGGGGGCAGACCCGGGGGGGGCAGACCCGGGGGGGGCAGAGCTAGGGCAGACCCTGGGGGGCAGAGCTGGGGCAGACCCAGGGGGGGGCAGAGCTGGGGCAGACCCGGGGTGGCAGAGCTGGGGCAGACCCGGGGGGAGCAGAGCTGGGGCAGACCCGGGGGGGGCAGAGCTGGGGCAGACCCGGGGGGGGCAGAGCTGGGGCAGACCCAGGGGGGCAGAGCTGGGGCAGACCCAGGGGGGCAGAGCTGGGGCAGACCCAGGGGAGCAGAGCTGGGGCAGACCCAGGGGGGCAGAGCTGGGGCAGACCCTGGGGGGCAGAGCTGGGGCAGACCCGGGGGGGCAGAGCTGGGGCAGACCCAGGGGAGCAGAGCTGGGGCAGACCCAGGGGGGCAGAGCTGGGGCAGACCCGGGGGGGCAGAGCTGGGGCAGACCCGGGGGGGCAGAGCTGGGGCAGACCCGGGGGAGCAGAGCTGGAGAGAGACCTGAGGGGGAAAAGCTGGGGACAGACCCGGGGGAGCAGAGCTGGAGAGAGACCTGAGGGGGAAAAGCTGGGGACAGACCCGGGGGAGCAGAGCTGGAGAGAGACCTGAGGGGGAAAAGCTGGGGACAGACCCGGGGGAGCAGAGCTGGAGAGAGACCTGAGGTGGCAGACCCGGAGAGCAGGGGCAAGGGCAGACCCGGGGACAGAGCTGCCGCTGGGGCAGATCCGGGGACAGAGCTGGTGATGATGAAACAAGGGAAATCTTGAATATCCTCTCATCTTCAGGAGAAAAACTCAACCAGGTTATCCAATAAATATACCTCAAAATTATTCAGCAGAACTTTGGAATGACATCTAAAAGTGTACCCAACAAATTAGGTCATCCTGGGCAGTGTGCAATCTCTGAATCCAGTCAGTGGTGATGAAGTCGGGCACCATCCCTACAGTTTTGTTGTGGTTAATATATTTGCCCAGATGAAAGCAACACAATGGTTTTCCTGAGGTTAGGCTCAACTCTACAAGAGGAACAAGTTCATCACAAACATCCTTTCAACGATTACACACCAGCAACCACAATTTCCATTACTGCTAAATGGGATATCTTTTTAAACTTTTAACACAACCACAGATAAGCATGACACTTTGAAGAGTCTCATTCATAAATGTTTTAGTTCCGAAATATGTGTTAAAACCCACAATGTACAAACAAGAAAGCACAAAAGTGGTTTTGCATCTGTCTTCAATCACAGTCTGGCTTTAGCATCTCCACACATCAGAGATCACTCAAGTTCAAGTTTATAATGTCTTCTGATTGTACATATAGATAAACAACCCGACGAAATCATGTATCTCCAGACCACAGTGCCCACATGAGCGCACACACAGTTCACCTTGCATGCAAATGACCTATACATAGCAATTCAAGATAAAAATATATTAAAATGATTGACAAGTTTCTAAGATTGTTCAACAGTCCCACCACCTACAGGAAGAAGCAGTGTCCCTGACTGCCAGACCCAGTTTTTATGCCCCTGTACTTCTTCCTTGAAGGTCATGACTGAAAGATACTGTGGACTGGATGGTAAGGGTCCTTAATGATTCTCTGAGCCCTCTTTAAGCACCGCTCCTTGTAGATATCGTTAATCCAGTGAAGGGAGACCCCAGTGATCTTCTCAACAGTTTTAATCATCCTCCGAACTGACCGCCAACTTGATGCTTTGCAGCTACCATCGCACACTTTGATGCAGCCAGACAGGACGCTCTCTATCGACCTCCTGCAGGACATTGGTAGGATGGGGGCCGGTAGCCTTTCCCTTCTCAATCTCCTTAGGAAGTGTTGGTGTTGTTGCACCTTCCTGACTAATGAGGAGATGTTGTGGGTCCAGGATAGGTGGTCCTTTAAATGAACACCAAGGAACTTTGTGCTCCCCTTCTCTCTGTGATGGGGCCATTGATACGTAGTGGGGAGTGGTCCTTCATCCTCCTGAAATCCACAATCATCTCCTCTGTCTTGTCTGCATTGAAACTCAGATTGTTTGTCTTGCACCAAATGTACAAGCCTTTCAACCTCGTCATCTCATCAGTGATGCTAACGAGACCACCCACTGTTGTGTCATGTACAAACGCGATGACTCTGTTGGAACTGAACCTGGCAGTACAGTCATGAGCCAGCAGTGTGAACAGTAGCGAGCTGAACACGCAGCCCTGAGGTGTGCCGGGGCTTGAGGTTTTGCTGCCAACATGGACAGACTGTGGTCTCGCATAACCCAACTCTGAAGTTAGATTGTGGTTCAGGATTATGAGACATCTTGCCCTTCACCATGCAAAGCAGACCAGTGACATCAGGTCAACTGAGCTCCAGAAACCTTGCATGGCGGTGGAGTCCATCATAGAGCTTCCACATGGACCACTGCCTGTGAGGACAAATAGGGCACAAGTCAAGTGAAACGTAGAATTTAAATTCAAATTTGCTGGCTAAGATAATCTTGCTGCTGCTCCACCTAGCGACAATGTTCCAGCTGCTCAGAGAGGAATCAGTTCTGGCCAGATGCAGGCAGCTACATGAGAGTCACCACCAGGCATCCCTCCTGTTAGCATCTCAAAGGGATCTCTCCCATCATCTAATGCACAAATGAGGATCCATGACATGTGTTCTTTCCCCTCATCTCCTCACACCACCCAGAGATGAACCTCCTGATCTAGTCTACTGCATTCTATGTTCACATCTTGGTCTTCTCTACATTAGAGGCATCGCACACACATCAGGTAACCACTCTCCAGAAGAGCTGTGTGATGTTACCATTGAATGGAATGTGTACTGATATACAGTGAAATGCTAGGTTGAGTGTGAGATCCAGGAAAGTTACCCTATCCTTGAGCACGAGTGGCAGAACCAAACAAAACACAGTGTCACCAAGTTAAAACAGTTTCAAGGACAAGAGGGTAGAACTTCAGGGTCAAGGGGCATCCACTTAGATCAAAGGTGAGGCTGTGGGGTTTGTTACCATAGGCGGTTGTGGAGGTCATTGGGTGTATTTAAGGCGGAGATGGATAGGTTCTTTGGTTTTGAATATTTTATTTAAGTTTTCCATAGATGTATTTATGCCAAAATACAAAGTACAAAATACAAAATGAATCATATAAACCCTATCAAATCCATTATTACACGACGGTTTATATACCCCCCAAAACACCCGCCAATCCCTTCCCCCCCAAATAATCCCTGCAAAAAACAGAAAAAGAAAGAAGAAGGGAGAAAGAAAAGAAATGAATAAGGAAAGAAAATAGAAAGAGGCAGTCCTGGTTGTCACCACCATTCACCCAATTCTAGCCTTTTCAGTTTTATTTATTTATCTATTTATTCCAGGGTGTTAATGAAGTTTCACAAGGTTTAGGAAAAGTTCATTTATAAATTTATACCTATGCTATGTAAATATGAGCACCAAATTTTGAAAAAAAGTATGATATTTATTCCTTAAATTAGATGTAATCTTCTCAAGAGGTATACAACTACTGTATATTTTGGCGAATAAGCCTCATTTTAATGGCTTTATGGTATATTGGGTGTATGTCAACCCTCATTTTAGGGCTATCCAGGCCTCCCAGCAACAACCCAATATCTATTTAAAACACCTCAATTGCCAAGTCACAAAGCTGTAGATTACAGAAAGCAAAGTAACAATAAACAGTAAAAAAAAATCTCAGCCTTCCGGGCAGGAGCGGGGACCTCGGACTCTATAATGGTAGAATGCCTGGGTGGGTTATGACAATGCCCGGTGGTGCGGAAGTGCCGGGGAACAGCGGCACCAGCAGTGGGAAGGTGCTTCCAGGATCGACTGATACACCAAATTGGAGATTCCAAGATCGACTCACACGCTGAATCAGCATCAAAGTGTTTTTGACCTGAATTTAAGGTATCAAAAGTATATCTGGAATATGTCGACCCCCATTTTTTTGAGTGATTTTCGAAGGTTTTACAACTTGACTTCTACACTGAAATATCCAGTATATATTTCTACGTGCCATCTTTCCATACCTAAATGTGAATCCAATTTCCACGTCACTGCTGTACATTTTTTTGCAACTGCTAATACAATTTTCACAAATTCTTTTTGATATAAATTCAATTTCAATTTTGATCATTCTATTTGCCAAAACCTTTGCTATTATTTATAATCTACATTTAATAATGAATAGGTCTATACAACGAAGGTTTCAAAGGATCTCTGTCTTTTTTAGGAATCACAGTAATTATTGCCATTGATAATGATAACGAGTTCACGCTGCTGAAGATCCAGCTGCGCTGGGTGGGTCACGTCTCCAGAATGGAGGACCATCGCCTTCCCAAGATCGTGTTATATGGCGAGCTCTCCACTGGCCACCATGACAGAGGTGCACCAAAGAAGAGGTACGAGGACTGCCTAAAGAAATCTCTTGGTGGCTGCCACATTGACCACCGCCAGTGGGCTGATATCGCCTCAAACTGTGCATCTTGGCGCCTCACAGTTCGGCGGGCAGCAACCTCCTTTGAAGAAGACCGCAGAGCCCACCTCACTGACAAAAGACAAAGGAGGAAAAACCCAACACCCAACCCCAACCAACCAATTTTCCCCTGCAACTGCTGCAACCGTGTCTGCCTGTCCTGCATCGGACGTCAGCCACAATCGAGCCTGCAGCTGACGTGGACTTTTACCCCCTCCATAAATCTTCGTCCGCGAAGCCAAGCCAAAGAAAAAGAATGATTCTGGAAGAGTAGAAGTTTGTGAAGTTTGATCCAATACTTATATAAATATGATAATTAATAAATCTTTAAATTCTTTACAAAATTCAGATGGGAAACCATCTTCTCCTGGAGATTTATTACGATGTAACAAATTCATTGTTTTTCTTACTTGTGCCTCAGTAAATGATTCATCAAGTTCAGGTTGTTCTTCTAAACTTAACCTAGGTAATATTATCTGTGATAAATAACCATTTATTTTAGTTTCATCTAAAGATTATGCTGTAAAATGGTATAAAATTCCTAAAAGATTCATTTATTTGTTGAAATCTACGTAATTACTATAGTATCCTTTTTAGTTGCATTAATTATTCTTGAAGTTTGCTCTGCTTTTAACTACCAAGCCAAAACTTTATGCGACTCTCACCCAATTCATAGCATCTTTGTCTCGTCCAATAATAAAGTTCTCCTTCCTATAAGTTTATAATGTATTATAATGAAAGTTTTTATTAATCAATCATCTGCAGTGTCTTCAGAAACAGACTTTTGAAGATCTTTTTCCAAAATTGTAATTTCTTTTTCTAATTGATCTACTTCTTTCATATAATCCTTTTTAATTTTAGGTGTAAGATTTACAATTTGCCCTCACAAATATGATTTTAAATCACCCCAAGTAATAAATTTATCATTTATCAAATTCAAATTTGTATGACCAAATATTATGACATGATTTTGAACAAAATCAAGTAATGGACCTTTACCTCCCATGGACACTGTGAGCCTGGCTGAGTTCCTCCAGCATCTCTGCGTTTTGACTGTTCTGAATGTTTCGAAATGCTATTGCATCTGCTTCCACCATCTCCATAGCTTTGTGCTCCAAAGCCCAACCACTCTCTGTGTCAAAAGCTTGCCTTGCACATCTCCTTTCCACTTTCCCCACTCACATTAACCTCTTACCCTGGGAAAGAGATTATGATCGTTTACCTTATCAACGTCTCTCATCATTTTATAAACTCTCCTCAGCCTCCAACTCTAGAGAAAACAATCATGTTTGTCCACCTCTCATTATCGGTCATACACTCCAACAGAGGCCAATTCATCGTCAATCCCTATGGACCCTCTCCAAAGCCTCCATGTCCTTTCTGTATTGCGGTCACCAGAACTGTTCACAAGACTCCAAAAGGAGCTGAAGCACTTCCCAATCTGCTAGAGAGCACGACGGGCCAGTGAGAGTAAAGGAATGGTCAACGATTCAAACTGGTCCCACTGATGCTGCTTGGGCAGCTGACTTCCTCCAGCAGGCCGTGTTTAGCTGCAGATTCCAGGATCCATGGTCTCTTGTTTATTGCCAGTGGCCAGATCACAAGAATACCGTACACTTCGAACCACCAACTCAATTCTTTAAGGGAGCGATGGACTTTCACCCCAAGATCTCTCTGTACATTAATGTTCTGTAAGGTCTTGCCATTTACTGTATATGAACCCCTTGAATTTGACTTCCTGCACTACAACAGCTCACACTTGTCCAGATTAAACTCATTTCTCTGCCCAGATTTCCAATGAGTCTCTATCTTGCTGTGACCTTTGTTAGGTCTGCTTTGTTCATTAATGAGTGAGACAAACACCAGACTGAGTCGAAATCAGGGTTCTTTGTTCTTTATTACCGGATTGTAACACTTGCAACTAACCATGTTAGTCGGAGAATGCATTCTGCCGTTATCAGCAAAATGGTGATTTTTTATACCCTTGGATACGTGCTTAGAACATCATCATATCATTACTTGTCCAATGACTAAAACTGTTGCTATCCTTTCCCTGCTAGCTTCCTGCCTCTCAATCCATCAATGTCTCTCTTATCTTGTAAGTACAAGGATGCATTCACATCTTGTTACAGCCCTGCCCAGGGTAACTCCTTACACATTCCCATCTCATGATGTTTTACCTTACACCTTTCACAACTCACAACTTTGCCAATTTTTCTGTCATCTGCAAGCTTTCAAAGCAAACCCTGACTCACACAGTGTAGTCACTGACTGCGATGTGATGCAAGGACCTTGTTCTTACCTGCGAAGCAATAGCTTGGGGTGGTTCTTGCTCTCAAGGTTTTTCTCGATCAGGTCAGACAGTAGATGCTTCAGCACGTCCGTGGCATATTCCAATTTTCCCTGGAGTGCGGTCATGATCAGGGATGCAACGTTCCCACGATCCCGCATGGAGAAACTCCGCTGCAACTCCAGTGTCCGAATGAAGGTCAACAGGAAGGTCTTATTGTTGATGAGTTGTCCAAAGAGTTTCAGAGCTTTCTCCACAGTTTGCTGCCCGTTCCCTGGTACCTAGACTCCCAGTGAGATGAGACAGATGATTGATCAATGAGGTTAGGTCATTGAAAGACAATGCCAGCCATTCCTGTCAGGCATCACTGCATCGACATGTCTGTGCTGCAGGGTAGTCTTTGGGGTTTCTCTGGCTACAGGTGGGATGGATGAAATCTGAGGGCAATATGTCATTATCAAGGTAACCCACTGGATACAACTGGTGCCAGCATTGGAGGGAGGAACCTCCTCCTCCAGCTCTGTGAAGCCCTGTTGATTGCTGTCCATCTCTTTATATTGCATCTGGGTCCCAGGGAAGTCAAAGCCCAATTAACTCAAGCTGCAAAAGGTTAGAGCCCAAGGTAATGTGAGGTTCAGGGGAACCCAGGCCCAGGGTAATGTGGAGTTCAGGGGAACCCAGGCACTGGGGTAACATGAGGTTTAGAGGAATCCAGGCCTGGGGTAATGTGGAGTTTAGGGGAACTCAGGCACTGAGGTAATGTGGGGTTCAGGGGAACTCAGGCCCTGGGGTAACTTGCTGTGGACCTCTCGGTGAATGTGTGGGCCCTTGGTGAATGTGTGGACCCCTCGGTGAATGTGTGGACCCCTCGGTGAATGTGTGGACCCCTCGGTGAATGTGTGGACCCCTCGGTGAATGTGTGGACCCCTCGGTGAATGTGTGGACCCCTCGGTGAATGTGTGGACCCCTCGGTGAATGTGTGGACCCCTCGGTGAATGTGTGGACCCCTCGGTGAATGTGTGGACCCCTCGGTGAATGTGTGGACCCCTCGGTGAATGTGTGGACCCCTCGGTGAATGTGTGGACCCCTCGGTGAATGTGTGGACCCCTCGGTGAATGTGTGGACCCCTCGGTGAATGTGTGGACCCCTCGGTGAATGTGTGGACCCCTCGGTGAATGTGTGGACCCCTCGGTGAATGTGTGGACCCCTCGGTGAATGTGTGGACCTCTCGGTGAATGTGTGGACCTCTCGGTGAATGTGTGGACCCTTGGTGAATGTGTGGACCCTTGGTGAATGTGTGGACCTCTCGGTGAATGTGTGGACCTCTCGGTGAATGTGTGGACCTCTCGGTGAATGTGTGGACCTCTCGGTGAGTGTGGACCCTTGGTGAATGTGTGGCCTCTTGGTGAATGTGTGGACCCCTCGGTGAATGTGTGGACCTCTCGGTGAATGGGTGGACCCTTGATGAATGTGTGGACCCTTGGTGAACTGGTTAACACAGTTTTGGACGTGTGGCACCTCGGGGGACAAGGGCTTTGGGGAAGGCTTGCACCTGGGTGCATCAGCAGTCCACACAGGACTGTTTAACCCAACCTGCCTGCTGGGCTAGATGGAGCTGTAATATATTGGAGGGCTGCCCCTACCTCCAGCTCCCGGAGAACAGGATGGTCCTCAATTCCTGGGAACAAAACCCTCATGGCATACGTCCTGTAGTCAAGGTATGGAATGCCTGCCCGATCCATGTCACTTGTTAACTCGTTGATATCTGTCTGGAGTTCTGCAAATGCTGTCAACAAAACAAATAACAGTCGAAGATTCTCCATCTGGAATATTTGACGATCAATTTTACCTTGACTGTTGATAATAAGCCCAATTTGCCAATTGCCACTAGGTTTTGGTGGCTGTTCTGACCTGGAGAATAAAGTGTATGAAACACGAAAGTCTGCAGCCGCTGTGATTGTGGTTAAAAAACACACTGAAATTCTGGAGGAACTCGGTCCGTCTCGCAGCACCCATAGAAAGCAAAGATATATTGCTGACATTTTGGGCCTGAGCCCTTCTTCATTGAATGAGGAGAATGAAGGGCAATGAGGCAAATGACACCAAGTTTGATGTCTGTCCCTGGAATGGGAAGGATTTGAAGCCCTGCAGAAACACAAACAAATGCAACCCAGGGATGTGAAAGAGAGGCTTGGCAGCATTGCAGGCCTTGTACACAGGCAGAGACAATGCTGCAAGCAATACTCTGCCAGTTTACCGCAGCTCCAGATTCCTAGTCATGGCCTGACGGCCCTTTGACATGCGTAATTATTTTTTAAATGGGAGAAAATTGAAAATGCCCACATGCAAAGGGACCTGGTAGTCCTCGTGCAGGAGCCTGAAGGGAAACTTACAGGTTTAGTCAGTGGTGAAGAAGGCAAATGCAATGCTGGCGTTCATTTCAAGAGGAATCGAATATCAGAGTAGGGATGTGATGTTGAGGCTTGAAAAGGCCCTGGTGAGACCTCATATGGAGGATTATGAGCAGTTTTGGGCACCTTATTTAATAAAGGACGTGCTGACTTTGGAAGAAGTTCAGAGGAGGTTCACAAGGATGATTTTGGGAATGAAAGGGTTAACGTATGAGAAGTGTTTGACAGCTCTTGGCCTGCATTCATTGGAATTTAGGAGAATGGGAGATCTAATTAAAACATTTCAAATGTTGAAAGGCATGGACAGAGTAGATGTAGAAAGCTGTAGAAAATGCAATCACAAAGAAGGTTTGCCAGTGGCTATACCTTGTCAGGTATTTGGGGACATTTGTAATGTCATCGAAGACTTTCAAAAACTTGAGAGTGGACCGTGGAGAGCATTCTGGCTGGTTGCATCACTACATGGTACAGATATGGCAACTCTCAGGGCAAGAATAACACCAGAGGGTTGTTAACTCGACCTGCGACATCACGGGCACCAGACTTCACTCCATTGAGGACACCGACATGAGGTGGTGTCTTATAAAAAGCAGCCTCTATCCTCAAAGACTCCACCACCCAGGCCAGGCCCTCTTCACTCTGCTACCATCGGGAAAAGGTCCAGGAGTCTGAAGACAAGCACTCAGGGGCACAAGGACGGCTTCTTCCCATCCTCCATCAGATTCCTGAATGATCAATGAACCACAGACACGGCCTCTCTTTTCATGTATCTATTATTTTTACTTTTTATAGTAATGTTGTGAGATGGTTATAATCTGAACGTTTGCCCTGTGATGTTATTTCGTGACTTGTTCATGACAATAAATTCTGATTGAAATCCATCTGCCACTTATCTGCCCAACTCTGCATCCTGTCTATATCCCCTTGTAGCCTTCAACAACCTTCAGCTCCATCCACAACTCCTCCAACCTTCCTGTCATCTGCAAACTTACTGACCCATCCTTCTGCCTCTTCATCAAGGTCATTTATAAAAATCACAAAGAGCAGGGGTCTCCAAACAGATCCCTGTGGCCCCCCCACTAGTTACCGAACTCCAGGCAGAATACTTTCCTTCCACCTACTCTCTGCTTTCTTCCTACAAGACACAGCCGTGTCTCATGACTTTCTGAACGAGCCTCTCATGGGGACTTTGTCAAATGCCTTGCTAAAATCCATGTAGACCACATCTACCGCTCTACCCTCATCATTTTCTTTTGTTACAGTATAACTCCAATTACCTGAAATTGCAACTTCCAAAATCCTCATTTATCCAAAAATTTTCAGAGCCGAACTGATCTCACAGGTTGAAAAAGAATTCATTTGATATGAAATTCAAACGTCAATTGTCCTCATTTCAGGTAACTCCATCCCCTCTCTTTCCATTTATTCTTTACCTTCCTCTATTGACTTTTCTCTCCAACTTTCGCTCTCAA
The DNA here is from genome assembly GCF_036971445.1 of Narcine bancroftii. Lineage (NCBI taxonomy): Eukaryota > Metazoa > Chordata > Chondrichthyes > Torpediniformes > Narcinidae > Narcine > Narcine bancroftii. The sequence goes on from NC_091473.1 coordinate 256,086,446, forward strand.
ACTGCACACCACTGTCTCCCAGCTGCAAGTGGTTGAAAGAATCCTTTGTCCTGGCGTCATCAAGGAGAGCAGCCTCCCAGGCAGGAGCTGGGACCCATGGGCTCCTGGGCAGAAGTGGGGCCTCCGTGGGGATGTGTTGGTGATCAGAAGCAGCCCACAACAGCTCAGACTAACACAGTTGAGCCCCCGGACATTCAGCCCGCTACAGTTTGGACTAACACAGATCAGCCTCCAGACGTTCAGCCCACTACAGTTCGGACTAACACAGTTCAGTCCCCGAACATTCAGCCCACTACAATTCAGACTAACACATTTCAGCACCCGGACATTTAGCCCTCAACAGTTTGGATTAACACAGTTCAGCGTCCGGACATTCAGCCCACTACAGTTCAGACTAACACAGTTCAGCCCCCGGACATTCAGCCCACTACACTTTGGACTAACACAGTAACTCCTGTAACTCTGTAACCTTGTAACTCCTCCCTGTAAGATTCCCCGATAAAGGCTCAGTCACCTTTGTCTCCCCCCTTGGAACCGGGCCAGATGCATGTGAAGATGTGCCTGTCGTTTCATGTTATTAAAACCTTTAACCTTTGAATCTGCTCGTGATTATTGATTGTGCATCACAGGCACCTCTTGCCTCCTTTATCCTTTAGCAGCCACACCTTCGTTCTTGTAACTTCAGGATTGAAAAGTGTCTGCTTAGAACAGAGATGTGGAAAAATTTCTTCAGCCAGAGGGTGATAAATCTATGTAATTTGTTCCCACAGGCTGTTGTTGAGGCTGGGAGATTGGGTGTATTTCAGGCAGAGATTGATAGGCTCTTGAGAAGCCAGGGCATCCAAGTTTATGGGGAGAAGGCCGGGCAGTGGGGCTGAATGGGGAAATGGATCAGCTCATGATTAAAAAGCAGGATGGGCTCAATGGGCTGAATGGTCTATTTTTGCTCTTGTCTTATGGACTTTGTCCCAGCCCATCCATGCTGAGTGCAATACCTGTCTACATTTGGCCATACCCCCCCGAACCTTCCCTATCCATGGACCTGCCCGACCGCTACTGTTGTTTCCACCTTCTTTGGCAGCTCATTCCACAGAACCACCAACATTTGTGTGAAGGCCCTTTTTTGATCTTTCCCCTTGCCTCTGTGCCCCTACATTGTGGAAAAGATGAGGACCACCTTTCCACTCCCTGCCCTCATGGCCCCAGGTGTAGTCACAGCCTCTCTGTTGGAGGCTACCTCCCACCCAGGGCCAGAGGTGATGCCCAACAAGTACAGACTTTGTTATCGACACAGCCCAGGAACCGATGCAACGCTCAATCTGACAAAAATCACAAATGATGAATGTCTGAAATGAGAAGAGAAGCTTCTGAAACAGCTCAGTGCACCTGACCTCGTGTTCTTGGAACAGCTCAGTACACCTGACCTCGTGTTCCGGGAACAGCTCAGTGCGCCTGACCTCGTGTTCCTGAAACAGCTCAGTGTGCCTAACCTCGTGTTCCTGAAACAGCTCAGTGCACCTGACCTCGAGTTCCTGGAACAGCTCAGTGCGCCTGACCTCATGTTCCTGGAGCAGCTCAGTGTGCCTGACCTCATGTTTCTGAAACAGCTCAGTATGCCTGACCTTGAGTTCCTGGAACAGCTCAGTGCGCCTGACCTCGAGTTCCTGAAAAAGCACAGTGCACCTGACCTCGAGTTCCTGGAACAGCTCAGTATGTCTGACCTCGAGTTCCTGGAACAGCTCAGTGTGTCTGACCTCGAGTTCCATGAACACCTCAGTGTGCCTGACCTCGAGTTCCTGGAACAGCTCAGTGTGCCTGACCTTGAGTTCCTGGAACAGCTCAGTGTGTCTGACCTCGAGTTCTTGGAACAGCTCAGTGTGTCTGACCTCGAGTTCTTGGAACAGCTCAGTGTGTCTGACCTCGAGTTCCTGGAACAGCTCAGTGTGTCTGACCTCGAGTTCCATGAACACCTCAGTGTGCCTGATCTCCAGTTCCTGGAACAGCTCAGTGCGTCTGACCTCGTGTTCCTGGAACAGCTCAGTGTGCCTGACCTTGAGTTCCTGGAACAGCTCAGTGTGTCTGACCTCGTGTTCCTGAAACAGCTCAGTACACCTGACCTTGAGTTCCTGGAACAGCTCAGTGCGCCTGACCTCGAGTTCCTGGAGCAGCTCAGTGCGCCTGACCTCGAGTTCCTGAAACAGCTCAGTACACCTGACCTCGAGTTCCTGGAACAGCTCAGTGCACCTGACCTCGTGTACTTGAAACAGCTCAGTGCGCCTGACCTTGTGTTCCTGAAACAGCTCAGTGTGCCTGATCTCGTGTTCCTGGAACAGCTCAGTGCGCCTGACCTCATGTACTTGGAACAGCTCAGTGTGCCTGACCTCGAGTTCCTGAAACAGCTCAGTGCGGCTGACCTCGTGTTCCTGGAACAGCTCAGTGCGCCTGACCTCGTGTTCCTGGAACAGCTCAGTACGCCTGACCTCGTGTTCCTGGAACAGCTCAGTACGCCTGACCTCGTGCTCCTGGAACAGCTCAGTACGCCTGACCTCGTGCTCCTGGAACAGCTCAGTACGCCTGATCTCGTGTTCCTGGAACAGCTCAATGCACCTGACCTCGTGTTCCTGAAACAGCTCAGTGTGCCTGACCTCGTGTTCCTGGAACAGCTCAGTGTGCCTGACCTTGTGTTCCTGGAACAGCTCAATGCACCTGACCTCGTGTTCCTGAAACAGCTCAGTGCGCCTGACCTCGTGTTCCTGAAACAGCTCAGTGCGCCTGACCTCGTGTTCCTGGAACAGCTCAGTACGCCTGACCTCGTGTTCCTGAAACAGCTCAATGCACCTGACCTCGTGTTCCTGAAACAGCTCAGTGCGCCTGTCCTCGTGTTCCTGAAACAGTTCAGTACGCCTGACCTCGTGTTCCTGGAACAGCTCAGTGCACCTGACCTCGTGTTCCTGGAACAGCTCAATGCACCTGACCTCGTGTTCCTGGAACAGCTCAGTACGCCTGACCTCGTGTTCCTGGAACAGCTCAGTGCGCCTGACCTCGTGTTCCTGAAACAGCTCAGTGCGCCTGACCTCGTGTTCCTGGAACAGCTCAATGCACTTGACCTCGTGTTCCTGGCCCACACGCAAAATAACAATGTCTTTCTGAGAAACCAAAACACATCTTGTTGCTGAAGGCGTTGACCCTCCAAGGTGAGAACACAGCTGCTTCTTCTGGAAATAAATTGCCTGCTGCCCTTCATAAAAAACTAATGCAATCAACAGTAGTCCAAATGTGTTAATTAACTCCGCCTCATTCATAAGTCAACCGCAAGAGTTTTAGACAGGCTCCTTGACTTTCACCTTCTGTTTTCCGTTAGTGCTGTCCCTGTGGAGTGGATTCTGTTCTGGAGTGGAGAGATTAGACTAATAACATGTCTATTAGAGCACTGCCACAGACTTGACTCAGAAGTTCCCTTAACTAGTGACCTATTGTCGACTCTCAACAGCTCCTCACTTGTCAGGAAGGCCACCATGTCAACTTTCTGCAGGAGCTCTAATGAGAGCATCCTGGCCGGCAGCATCACAGCATGGGAACGGTTGCTGCAGAGAAATGATCGGAGGTCAATCCACAGGACCAGAAGAGTGGCAGAGAGGATCTCTGGATTCCCCGCATACCCCCCACCCATCGATATGATCTATCAGATCGTTGTCTGAAGAGGGCACGCAAAATAATTGAGGACCCATTTCACCCTGCACACAGTATCTTTCAGCTGCTCCCGTCCAGGAAGAGATCCAGGAGGATCAGAGCCAGTACCACCAGGCTGAGGAACAACTTCTTCCCGCGGGCAGTGAGAATGCTGAACGACCAAAGGAACTGCTCGCACTGACTGTCTGAGACTGTTATATGCACAAAATGAAATTTATTTATTCATTTTTATATATGAATACTCATCCTACATGTGTATTGTCTGGTTGTGTGTCTGCATGTTTTGCACTGAGGACCGGTGAACGCTGTTTCGTCAGGTTGTACTTGTACAATCAAATGATAATAAACTTGCCTTGTGCCAGCAGAGTGAACTCGGCAGTGAACTTCACTCTGAAGATCAATCAGAACAAAAGACTGTGTAGATGTATAAACTCCAGACACTTGCCTAACTTCTGACAATTCACCCTTCTCCAGGAGTAAAAATGATGAAGAATTTTACTTATGAAACTCTCCAACTCTACAATATAGGTTTACTTCCCACTGTTTAAAAATCTTTCGACAACCAAGATTGGACGTACATGGTGAATGGTTGGGCAAGGCAGTAGAACAGAGGGATCTGGGAACACAGATACATCATTCCCTGAAAGTGAACAGGTGGACAGGGTTGTGAAGAAAGTTTTTGGTATCTTGGCCTTTATAAATCAAATGATTGAGTACATGAGTTTGGATGTTATGCTGAGATCACGTCTCCAGAATGGAGGACCATCGCCTTCCCAAGATCTGTTATATGGCGAGCTCTCCACTGGCCACCATGACTGAGGTGCACCAAAGAAAAGGTACAAGGACTGCCTAAAGAAATCTCTTGGTGCCTGCCCCATTGACCACCGCCAGTGGGCTGATCTCGCCTCAAACCGTGCATCTTGGCGCCTCACAGTTCGGCGGGCAGCAACCTCCTTTGAAGAAGACCGCAGAGCCCACCTCACTGACAAAAGGCAAAGGAGGAAAAACCCAACACCCAACCCCAACCAACCAATTTTCCCCTGCAGCCGCTGCAACCGTGTCTGCCTGTCCCGCATCGGACTTGTCAGCCACAAACGAGCCTGCAGCAGACGTGGACATTTACCCCCTCCATAAATCTTCGTCCGCGAAGCCAAGCCAAAGAGAAGAAGATAAGACATTGGTGAGGCCAAATTTGGAGTATTGTGTGCAGTTCTGGTCACAGAAGGGATATCAATAAGATAGAGTCCAGAGAAGATTTACTAGGATGTTTTTCGAACTTCAGGAGCTGAGTTACAGGAAAAGGTTAAACAGGCTAGGACTTTATTCCCTGGAGCATAGAAGAATGAAGTAAGATTTGATCGAGGTATTTAAAATTATGAGGGGAATGTAGGTAGGCGTTATCCACTGAGGGTAGATGAGATCCAAACCAGAGGACATGGATTAAGGGTGAAAGAGGAAGTTTAAGGGGAACATGAGAGGGATTTTCTTCACACAGAGAGGGGTGGGAGTGTGGAACAAGCTGCCAGCTGAAGTGGTGAATATGGGGTCAATTTTAACATTTAAGAAGAATTTGGACAGGTTCATGGATGGGAGGGATATGGAGCCCTATGGATTGGGTGTAGGTCAGTGGGACAAGGCAGAATGATAGTTTGGCATGAAACAGAAGAGCTGAAGGGTAACAGTATCCCTATGTGAAGTGGGGGTGGTGGAAAGGTGACTGGGGAAGGGAAAGGAGGGGTGGAAAGGTGAGCAGGTTAGCAAAAACCGGAAAAGTCAACATTAATGCCACCTGGCCAGAGAGAGCCCAGACAGTGGGCATCTCACTACATCAGTGGAGAACACTTGGTTTCAGGAGGTAAATGAGGGAGACAGCAGACGCTGGAAAACTGGGGAGACCCACGGCGTGCTGCAGGAACTCAGCAGGGTAGGCAGCGTCCATAGAGTTTCGGGCCTGCAATCCTTCTCGCTGCCAATCTCACATTCATTCACATTGACTTCCAGTTTCTGCCAACCTGCTCTTCTTTCCCCCTCCCTCCCCCCGTCAGCTCTCCACCCCCTTCCCTCTCTACTCACCCAGTCATCCCTCCTCCCCTTGTTTTCTGCTGTGCCCTCCTTCCCTTCTCCACCCATCACCTCCTGCCTTCGGGATTCTGCTGCTCCCCCCTTCCCTCACCGTCTTATTCAGACGCCGGGAGACATTCTGCTCAAATCCTGATGAAGGGCTCAAGCCTGAAACGTTGGTTTTGTACCTTTATCTTTGCTCTATAAAGGACACTGTTTGTCCCGCTGAATTTCTCCAGCCTCGTGTTTTTACTTCAACCGTGGGATCTGCAAATTCTCGTGTTTTGCTCCTTTGTACTGTCTTCCCTTCTCCACATCACTTGTTTCAATGAAGGGGTCTGACCCAAAACATTGATTATGCTTTCTCTCCTATGGATGCTGCTCAACCCACTGTCCCATTGTTCTTCCAGCAGAGAATATTTGGCCTGTGATTCCAGTGTCCCCAGTGGGCTCCAGTGTGACTCTAGTGGGTCTCTCATGCATCTCCATGTGACCTCAGGGTAACCCCAGTGAGCCCTCAATGAGACCTCAGTGGGCTCCAGTAAGTCCCCAGTGGGCTCCAGTGTGACTCGAGTGGGTCTCTCATGCATCTCCAGTGTGGCCCATTAAGTCTCCATGTGACCTCAGGGTAACCCCAGTGAGCCCTCAATGAGACCTCAGTGGGCTCCAGTAAGTCCCCAGTGGGCTCCAGTGTGACTCGAGTGGGTCTCTCATGCATCTCCAGTGTGGCCCATTAAGTCTCCATGTGACCTCAGGGTAACCCCAGTGAGCCCTCAATGAGACCTCAGTGGGCTCCAGTAAGTCCCCAGTGGGCTCCAGTGAGTCCCCAGTGAGTCCCCAGTGAGTGCTCAATGAGATCCCAGTGAGTCCCCAGTGAGTACTCAATGAGATCCCAGTGAGTCCCCAGTGAGTACTCAATGAGATCCCAGTGAGTCCCCAGTGTGACCCCAGTGAGTCCTCAATGATACCCCAGTGGGCTCCAGTGAATCCCCAGTGAGTTTCCAACCCTACACTTCGATTGCACCAAACACGGGTGGATTCTCTCAATAACATGCCCCTGGCTCATACCTTCTTTGCACTCCAAGGCCACACGGGACTCCAGGTTGTCCATCTGCATCTGCAGTCGTTTGAGCGTCAGGTCGTTCTCCCTGGATTTCCGCTTGTAAGCGATTACCACAATTACCACGATGAGTAGCAGAAGGGCGCCTCCCGCCACGATGCTGATGAGGGCAGGAAGCGTGAGCAGACTGTCGGAGAGGATGTAGACCGTCCCTGGGGAGAACTGCAACCCTCCCACTTGCACCTGGAGCACAAAACAAAACTTAAACCTTAAAATCAGGGGTCATCCCACACAAAGAATACAAAATCTGCACATGGACAGCGGTCTAAACACTGCCGCCATCTTTCAGCTGGCTCCAGCGTGATCTCGCGCATGCGGTTAATTATTTGCCAAGTCGCAGGGTCCATCTGCTGTCTGTTCAGTACAGGCTTTAAACAGCCCATTACAGGAGCTGACAGTGGTTTATTTTAAAATATCCAAATAAAATTTAAACCTTTAAATGATCATTTATGATTAAAATATTGGGATTTGGCTTTTAACACCATCCACTGGTCAGTGGCAAGTGCAAGATTTTTTTTTGGGGGGGTGACATCTTGTACAAATAGTATAGCTCAAAACCAACATTTTAAGAGGAGTTATCCTGTACAATGGCAAACACGGTGTGAAAGAATGTGCATTATGGATCAAACATCAACGCTCACGCTGGGTCCCCAGACTCTGTTAGAGCCTCAAACTCCCAGCACAACCCAGAAATACCTTCCAGGAGTGAAAGGGAGTGTCCATAGAGGGAGGTGGATGGAGGAACACTCAGTGTCAGGATTGGCCTTATTGTCAGGATGAACAAGCACCAGAAGATGTGTGTACAAAATGAAGGGAGGGATCAGGGGTAAGGCTTTTTTTTTTATACACAGAGAGTTGTGTGGGCCTGGAATGCCTCGCCAAGGATGGTGGTGGAAGCATTTAAGAGAATCTTAGACAGGCAAATGGATGGACTAAAAATAGAGGATTACAGGGTACGAAGGGTCTAGTACTTTTTTTAAAAGGAATTATATGGGACAGCACAACATTGAGGGCTGAAGGGCCTGTACTGTGCTGTAGTGCTCTATGTTCTATAACTCAGTCCCCAATCACCAAGGAGATCTGCTGAAGAACTCACTCCCAAAGGCAGCCAGAGCCACATGGTTCACCAATAAATGGTGGGACTGCCGGACCCACTGTAATGGCAGCACTGCCGCTGGAGCAGGACCTGGGGGAGAGCAGGGAGCAGAGACCCTGCGTTCCCCCATGGGGTCCAACTGCCCAGTCTGACTGCTCTCGCTGTGCTCTGTACTGGCTTTAAATGCCTGTTAAAGGATCTGACGGTGGTTTATTTTAAAATCTCGCGACCATGGGGTCTAGGCCCAAGATGGCGGCACCTCTGATCAGCAACAGGCTACAAGGGGGTTTCAGACTCCAGGAAAGTGGAAGACTGATGCAGAACACCAGAAAATGGGGAGACCACCCCTTATTTGAGAAGGAGAAGCAGAGGAGGTGACCCAGGGGATGGCGGCTGAAGAACACATAGGCAGCAGGCTGCTGGCAACTGGTCAAGGACTCACACCGGGCTGCAGACCGATGGAGACTGGCTGAGGGGGTGCCAGGTATCGGATCCAATATGCAAGAGGGTGCTGAGGCTTCCTGATCGTGTTGGAGGATCGGATCTGGATTTTGGGTGGCCAATGGTTTGGACTGGACTCTGCGTGGCCGTGGGGGCAGAGGGAGCTGGAGGCCAATCCATGGACACTCGCTGTCTTTGGAGGGAAAGGAAATTTCTCTTTTAATATATGACAATAAAATCATTTTAAATCATGGACCAGCACAATGTTACATTGCAGTGTTACTATGGAGCCCCTTCCCAGAGCGCAGTGCACGTGGCCAACTCTTGGTCTGTTTCAGTCTGATCCTGATCAACACGATGCTGAAGAAAGCAATGGCCTGGCCTTCACTGCAGAACCAAATGGCAAGGGCAAACAGCCTCAAAGCACTCACCAAAACTCGAAGTTGCCCGCTCAAGTTTGGAGGCTCACAAAGTAACTGGGTCTCGGAAACGGTGACTGCACAGGGCGTGTCCCCGATCAGCACTGTGTAATCCAGCTTCGTTCCTCCAGGAACTGGCGGCAGGAGATTGCGTCCCTGCCAAGAAAACAATTCCAAGTCCACCTCTCAAAACAAGGCCCTGCTCTAATGTTTAAATGGACAACAAAACACACATTTATTTAACAAGCCAGTCACACGCAGTTCAACCAGCAGGTGCATTTTAATAAAACTCCAAAATAAGCATGATTTCATTCAGAATATAATTTCCTAAATTTGTTAGAACTCTACTGGTCAAATTCAATGAACCTGCCCAGCAGTGAGTGGCAATTATCGATCTATGTCATACCATCTAACTGGATGTGCCACAGCGTTTCTTATCTGCAACAATATTAACTCACTTTTCTGAAACTAACCACTTTATCTTCCAGAAGCTAATTATAAAAAGTGATCATTTCAATTCTAATTTCCAGGTAATTGATTTAGTGCTTCACCATTTACTGTATGGAGAAGAACCTCTCTGCGTGGCTGCCTGTTGCCGACTGGTGAATTGGTGCAATCACCTCAGTCAATTGATACTCAACTAATAATGAATTACAAAATGACATGTGATAACACAATTCAGTTAATGCTCCAAATGGTAAAGGCAAGGAACATATGCTGCACTGGCCAGGAAAGTCACAGCATGGCTACTTTCCCAAAGAACCATAGAACACTACAACTCAGAAACAGGCCCCTTTGGCCCTTCCAAATCTGTGCTGAACCATTTATTTTTGCCTCTTCCCACTGACCTGCACCCAGACCGTAGCCCTCCACACCCCTCCCCTCCATGGACCTGTCCAAATTCTTCTTCAATGCTAAAATTGCACCCACATTCACCCCTTCAGCTGGCAGCTCGTTCCACACCCCCACCACTCTCTGTGTGAAGAGATTCCCCCTAAACTTTTCCCCTTTCACCCTTTACCTATGTCCTTTGGTTTGGATCTCACCCACCCTCAGTGGAAAAAGCCAATCTACATTCCCCTCATAATTTTAAATACCTTGATCAAATCTTCCCTCGTTCTTTTACGCTCCAGGGAATAAAGTCCTAACCTGTTTAATCTTTCCCTGTTACTCACTTCCTGAAGTCCGGGCAACATCCTAGTATATCTTCTCTGCACTCTTTCTATCTTATTGATATCTTTCCTGGAGTTTGGTGACCAGAACTGCACACAATTCTCCAAATTTGGCCTCACCAATGTCCTATACAACTTTAACACAACATCCCTACTCATGTACTTAATATCTGGCTCTATGAAGGCCAGTATCCCAAAAGCTCTCTTTACAATCCTATCCACCTGTGATGCCACTTTCAGGGAATTATGTCTCTGTATTCCATGTTCCCTCTGTTCTACCACACTCCTCAGTGCCCGACCATTTACTGTGTACGTCCTTTCTTGGTTTGTCCTTCCAAAATCCAACCCCCCACACTTATCTGCATTAAATTCCATCTGCCATTTTGCAGCCGATCTTTCCAGCTGGTCCAGATTCCTCTGCAAGCTTTTAAACCCTGCTCTTGTGATGTCCTCACACACTGGTCTGACAGTCACGGTTACCTCGTTCTGACACAGAGCAGTTCTTTGCAAGATTTGGCATGTGACCCCATCAGGTTTCTTAGCAGATTAGCTCAACATTCACCTTCTTAATTCATCAGTCATGTGGTCATACAACACAGCCATAGGCCCTTCAGGCCTCTGTTCCTGTGCTAGCCAAACATTCTATCTGCCTGGAGATCCTGCATGATTCCACTCCCTGCCTGTTCACGTGTCTGCCAAATCTATAGTTCAATCTTCTTCCACCACCTCCCCGCCTGCCCATTCCAGTCCCCCACCTTCCCCGTGGAAAAACTTCTCTACACAAAGTGGAGGGAGGGAAGTTTAGGGGAGACATTAGGGGTGATGCGAATAAAAGCTCTCTCAACTAATTGGAGGGAGAACAAACGCTTTTATTAGCTTATAACTGAGGGTAGGGTTTCACAGTGGTCTTCAGAAGGGTTCTGGGTTGCAATCCTCGCAAAATTCAGTTACCACGATTTGGAAAACTATAACCATTTCCTGTTTTACCTGCGTAATTATTCGGTTACCGTGAGATTGTTCGGGAAGACTCGAATTACAAGTAGATGGTGTAAATGGCCCTATATAATATATGTGGAAATGACAGTCAGACTCAGTGTGCCCCCTGCCCCCTTTAAATATGGATAAAAGAAAATATGGAAAAGAAGCTGAGAGTGATGTTAAAAGGAAAATAAAAGCAATTACCTTAGAAGAAATACTTGAAGTTATTAAAGGTCACAAAGACGGTGCCAGAAATGAGAAAATCGAACACGATCTGGGCTACGATGAGCTGGAATGCACAGTTTTAAGTAAAGCAGCATGAATATAAAGAACTAGGTGAAGTTGCCTCAGTTTCTCGAAGTGCAAATGACTTGAAATAGGAGTCCATTCATGATTGAAATGGAACGGCTACTTCATCTTCGGATTGAAGATTTTAACCAAAAGCGAATCCCACTTTGTCCAAAAAGCATTCAAACCAAAGATTTAAACATCTTTTTGATGCTTAAAGAAAATACATTTCAAAGGGATGTGGAAACTTTTGCATTACGTTTCGGTTGGTTTGACCACTTTAAACATCGAACAGGATAATACAACATAATAATTCCAGGGGAAGCTGCCAGTGTAGATATAAACGCTGCAAAATTTCCAGAAACTTTTCAAAAAGGATTTGAACTGTTGAAGCCGCCAAGGATTTTTATCTAAATGTTGATCCTAACGTGGAAAAAAGCCTGGAAGTCTGCAGCAAATTTGAAAAAGTGATCGCCAGCTTGAGGAAATTGTATAAAAAAAAATCAAAATCTGTGCAGCCAACTGAGGACAATTTTTAAAAGAAATCATTTAGTTATGATGTAATTATGAAATGAATTAAAAGTATTATAATTATTTGGATTAACTTTAACAGTTGTGGTATTATTATGCAGCTAAAAGTTGTTTTTATAACATTTTTGTATTGGACGGTTTGAAAGGATGAGGATTCATTGTTAATTATTCACAGTGATCCTATTAATCGCTTAATGTGAATTTGTCTTACGTGAGTAAAAATTTGGGCAAATGAATTGCGTAAAGCGGAGTTTGCCCGTATATGACATTATGGGTCTCCTCAATGATTCTGGTGGAATCCCACTGATCCCAGACTTCACAACAAGCAGAAAAGCACAGCTATTAAAGAAAATAATTCGGGATATAGTCAAAGAGGAAACAGTACAAAAAAGCTAAGCAACTCTAAAATACTGCTGGAGAGCCAAAATATCGGGGTGTCGAAAAACCAAGGCGGTAAAGATTTGGGCTTTGACTCCTGGCCTGGAGAGCAAAGGAGTGGAACACAAACTGGATCAAAGACCTGTCAGAAGCTGAGTACTGAAATGTCCTTTCACCACTCAGAGGAGAGTGCCATCAGGGGGATTCCAATGAGACACCTTCAAGGGAACCACAGAGAGCTGTCCAGCACTGAAACAGGGCTTCCAGTCCATCACATCGAGACTGGCCATCGTACCTGTCCATCCTGTGTCTGCATTCATTCCATATCCCTCTATGCTAGGCTTGTTCAAGTACCCATAGGACCATAAAATATTACAGCGCAGAAACAGGCCCCTTCGGCCCTTCTCATCTGTGCCAAACCATTTATTCTTCCCTGGTCCTACTGACCTGCACACAGTCCCTATCCCTCCATACCCTTCCCATCCATGGACCAGTCCAAATTCTTCTTAAATATTAAAATTGAGCCTGCATTCACCTCTTCAGCTGACAGCTCGTTCCACACTCCCACCACTCTCTATGAAGAAGTTCCCCCTAAACTTTTCCGCTTTCACTCTTAACCCACGTCCTCTGGTTTGTATTTCACCCACCCTCAGTGGAAAAGCCGACCTACATTAATTCTGTCCATCTCCCTCATAATTTTAAATATCTCGATCAAATCTCCCCTCATTCTTCTTCACTCCAGTGTTGCTAAAATTGTCTTCTGTTGATGCACCATCAGTACAACTTCCCAATGGTTTCAGACCAATGTCTGATAATTGTTGTCGAGTGATTATGGATATACAGTGAAACATTCACAACAAATGAGCAGCATTTACAGAAGCTGGAGTCACAGCAGACCTGCATTGAACAGAGTGGATCACAGCAGACCTGCATTAAACAGAGTGGATCACAGCAGACCTGCATTGAACAGAGTGGATCACAGCAGACCTGCATTGAACAGGGTTGATCACAGCAGACCTGCATTGAACAGAGTGGATCACAGCAGACCTGCATTGAACAGGGTTGATCACAGCAGACCTGCATTGAACAGAGTGGATCACAGCAGACCTGCATTGAACAGCGTTGATCACAGCAGACCTGCATTGAACAGAGTGGATCACAGCAGACCTGCATTAAACAGAGTGGATCACAGCAGACCTGCATTAAACAGAGTGGATCACAGCAGACCTGCATTAAACAGAGTGGATCACAGCAGGAGATTAATCACCACAAGTTTCCTTCGATTATTGTACTGATTTAAGGAGAAAAATATCTTGCAGCAAATTTGGCCTGTTTGCTATTCACCTGCCTCAGGAGGTCCATTAGAGTTGGAGAGTGGTGGTTATATTTGTGTTCACAGTTGCAGGAAGATTCATTTTTAATGCCCAAGATTCATGTAAAATAATTACCCTCCACTCATTATGTTTACATTTTGTACACAACTTATGAAAATAAGAGAAGGTTCCATGAATCATTCAGCTGTCAGTGACATTTGCAGGGTTCCACCTTCTCAGTGAGTGCAGAACACCCAACGCCAGAGAGACGGCTCACAGCAGGGACCAATAATTCTCCCTCCACACGATCCATCTGACGGCCCCAAATATCCCAGCCAAATGTCGGTCCAAGGTCCCAGGGGCAGAAAACACTACACACTTGGACACAATCACCCACTCCGCGATGGTGCGTGGGAACATTCCCGCCCTCTCCGCGATGGTGCGTGGGGACATTCCCGCCCCCTCTGCAATGGTGTGTGGGGACATTCTGAAGCCACATTAAAGACTACAGCTGCTAGAATCTAGAGCAGATCTCTGCTCCCATTAAAATCTGGCCCTTGATAACAACTGCTACCATTAAAATCTGGTCCTCGTTAATATCTGGCCCTCGATAACACTTGGCCCCTGTTAAGTTCTGGTCCTTGTTAACATTTGGTCCCTGGTCAACATCTGCCCCTGGTTCATGCGCAGGATCCTGAGATCCTGGCCAACATCTGGCCCTGGTCAATGCACATACATTGTCAGGAGAAAGATGTGCTCCAGTGCTCCACAGCTGAGGTTGTTTGCTTGTGTAAAGTACACTTTTAAGGTCTTGTTGATAAAGCACAGTTCCATTACCACAGCTATTTCCCACACAGCACGAGCCAAGACTCAAGTGGAAGCCTTGTGAGGGAAATATCAAAACATGAGGACTGTTTCCATCCCAATTGTAATGTTTTCATGAACAGGTTACACATGTCAGGATTGTTTGTCTATGAAAAATAAGAGTCGATATTTAGGAACTGTCTGGTCACTGAAAGAGGGGTTTTGGTTGTTGAATGTGTGGCGTGGAGAATGGAGTGGTATTGTTGTAAATCTCCTGGCCACTGGCAGTGCAAGTGTAACTGAGTTAAAAATAGGTTGCAATCACTTTTATTCTCAATTCTATATTTGTGAATTTTATCCCAATGAAGTATCTGTATTTACTGTTATTTTAAAAATGTTTCTGGTGGGAATAAGGTTTGCTGTGCACTCCTCTTCTGTGCCTCCTAAGCCCCTCCCTTCATTTTCTTCCTGTGCTAGGTGTAAGTGTGGGGGAACTTAGCTGATGGGCTACTTTAATGTTTTCTTTGGAAAATGAATTATTTGTTATCAATGTTTAATGTATATTGTTCATTACTAAGATTATTATGTTTTACCATTGATTTGTATTTATTTTAACCTTTAATGTAAAGTTTACAGTTGTTTTTATCTGACTGGTGTTTTGACTCTATTACCATGTGCTGGTCATGTGATCAACATAGCTTTGGTGAGGTTTTACAGAGTAAATTCTCTTACTTTGCTGAGGAGAAAAATGGGTAGAAAAGGAAGAAAACTCAGAAGACAATGGTTGTTTTATGTTGTCTTCTAAAAGGGAGCAAATAAATACTGGAAAACAGTTCTGTGAGTCATCTCTTTTTTCTACGTCCTATGCAAACCCGTTACACAGGAACAGAGGGGACAGTGTGGATCACTCCAGATGTTATCCACTGGCAGTGCAGGAATGGAGGGGACAGTGCCAGACCAGTCCAGATGCTATCATCCTGTCACCTGAAAACATCTTTTTTTCTCACTTAATTGATCTCAACGGCAACTGAAAAAACAAAGTTAATACACTGTCTTCCAAACATTAATTACAGATGAAAGATATCAAAGACCCGGTGAGGAGGTTGTCGTTCTTGCTGTGTTTCTTAATGAAAGAGATGTTGCTTTTTGATCATTATTTTAAATTGCTGCTTCGTTTTCCTTTCTGACTCTCAGTTGAATCTTTGCTCTCGAGAAGAAAGAGGTTTTAAAAAATAGTAAACTGTTCTGAGAAGGTTTGAGCAAAATGTTGGCGGCATCTGATTCATTTTGTCCGCACCTTGATGAAGGGCTCAAGCCTGAAACGCTGGTTCTATATCTTTACCTTTGCTCCATAAAGTACACTGTTTGACCAGCTGAGTTTCTCCAGCATCTTGTTTTTACTTCAACCATGGAGTCTGCAGAACTTAGTGTTTTATTCCAGGTCCTGGGAAGATCTTATTAATTTGGGCTGGGAAAAGCCTGAGTTTATTGCTGCTGGCCATTTTAGTTACCCCGAGGTAACCACCAGACAGTATTGCCGAAAGTCAGATGAGTTTTCTACAATAGCCTGCTGGTTTTTCCCTTTCAAATATTAACCATCTATGTCTTTATAGATGCTTTGCACACATGAAGCATCCTGTACGTGGATAAAATTCTCAGTTCCCCTCATGGCCTGAGATAATTCCAAGTCTTTGCATTGCATTTATTTGGCAAAAACCAGAAGGAAATCTCATGATTTATCTTTCTACAATTTGGCAATCATCACGTCATTCCCAGCTGAATGCCAGACCTTTTATAATCTGTGCCACTGCAAAGGTCAGGCATGACCCAGCCCCACGGGAAATCACTCACCACGTCCTCTCCCCACGCTGAAGGTTTCAGGAATGATGCATAAATTACAATGAGGGCAGTGTCTGAAAGAAAATCTCCATAGACAGGAGGTATATCCACAGGCTGCACATTGTTGTTTGAAAATCCACACATTGTTGTTTGAAAATCACTGAGGGCCCCTTCCATCGCGCATACAGCTGGTCCCCTCGGGGAAGAGCTACAGGAGGATCAGAGCCCGCACCACCAGGCGGAGGAACAGCTTCTTCCCACAGGCAGTGAAAATGCTGAACTGCTCATACTAACCCTCCTAGACTCCCATATTCATCAGTCAATATTTATTTATTTGTATAGATGAAATCCTTGTCTTGTATATGTATTGTTTGTCTGCCAGTGTTTTGCACCGAGGACCAGAGAATGTTGATTCGTCAAGTTGTACAATCAGATGACAATAAATTGCTACGACATGTGCACGATGCACATGTCTTGCACACATACTTATATAATGCTTCTACAAAGGAGGCAGAGACATGGTTAATACCTGTCACAAGTGTGATACCTGGTCCCGTGTGACATGTACCAATGGTCAAGGCCATGACTGGCTTATCAGACTTTTTTCTTGGCTTGGCTTCGCGGACGAAGATTTATGGAGGGGGTAAAAAGTCCACGTCAGCTGCAGGCTCGTTTGTGGCTGACCAGTCCGATGCGGGACAGGCAGACACGATTGCAGCGGTTGCAAGGGAAAATTGGTTGGTTGGGGTTGGGTGTTGGGTTTTTCCTCCTTTGCCTTTTGTCAGTGAGGTGGGCTCTGCGGTCTTCTTCAAAGGAGGCTGCTGCCCGCCAAACTGTGAGGCGCCAAGATGCACGGTTTGAGGCGTTATCAGCCCACTGGCGGTGGTCAATGTGGCAGGCACCAAGAGATTTCTTTAGGCAGTCCTTGTACCTTTTCTTTGGTGCACCTCTGTCACGGTGGCCAGTGGAGAGCTCGCCATATAATACGATCTTGGGAAGGCGATGGTCCTCCATTCTGGAGACGTGACCCATCCAGCGCAGCTGGATCTTCAGCTGCTGGTAAAATCTCAAAGCTGGTCAAGAGTTCTGCAGAAAGATTAGTGAGCTGAAGCATCAACTGTTTTCTCCCCCCTACAGATGCTGAGAATTTCTGGAACCTCCTGCGTTTTGAGTTGTTTAAACACAGTGACAGTGCTTTGCTGTTCCCATTGAAAGTGATCCTGCAGCCTCCGTCTTAAAACAGTACAGCACAGGAATAGGCCCTTCAGCCCAAATGTTTCTCCTGGCCATGATTTTTATATTTTTAAATTTTACAATTTGTTTTTCAAAAACGATTTAGAGGTACAGCACAAGTCATTTTGGCTCACGAATCCGTACTGCCCAATTTACATCCAATTAACCTACCACCCCCAATACAGACTGAACAGTGGGAGGAAACCGGAAACCCTGGGGAAATCCCATATAGACACGGGGAGAACGTACAAAGTCTTTACAGACAGCGTGGGATTTGAACCCCGGTCCCGATTGCTAGCGCTGTAATGGTGTTGCACTAACCGCGACACCAAACTGTACATTTGCCCACACGTGGTCTGCACCCCTCCAATCCCTGACTGGCCAGGTGTCCGTCTAAACTTTGCTCTTGTACCTGCTTCCACCTCTGGCAATCAGTTTCAGGCACCTGCCGGTGTCTGTGCAAAACCCCTAGCTCCAGAAACCTCCTTTAAACTCCCTACACCACCTCATCTTGAACCTATGGCTTATTGCATTTAATTGTATTTGACATTTCCACCCAAAGTAAAAAGTCAATGCCTCTCATGAGCTTATAAACCTCTACGATCTCACCCCCCAACCTCCGACACACCATTCGAGTTAGCCCAGCCTCCCCTTACTGCCAGTGTCCTACAGCTACAACGTTGTGACTGAGAGGCCCTACCAACAAACACGAGCATACTGTCCCCCACTTTACCGCCCCATCTACCTGTGTTCCCCACTTCAAGGACCTAAACCACCCCCCCCCACCGATCCCTCTGCATCTCAGTGCTTCTTCCATTAACTCTTTACTTTTCTCTTGTATTTGACCTCCCAAAGGGCACCACCTCACATGTCCAGAGTAAACTCCATCTGCTACCCCTCCATCCATATTTCAGTTGGTCCCCATCCTGTTGAATTCTGTCATTATCCACAACTCTGCCATTTATTATGTCTTCTTCAAACTGACTAACGGAAAAATGAGTGGAGATTTGATAGAGGTATTTAAAATTATTATCGGTATAGACAATGCAGGTCGGCTTTTTCCACTGAGGGTGGATGAGATACAAACCCAAGGACATGGGTTAAGGGTGAAAAGTTTAGGGGGAACTTCTTCACACAGAGAGTGGTGAGGGGTGAGGAATAAAGGGCTCAATTTTCACATGTACATGGATTGGAGGGGTGTGGCGGGATTATGGACTGGGTATAGGTCAGTGAGACTAGGCAGAATAATAGTCTGGCACAGACTAGAAGGGTAGAAGGGCCTGTTTCTGTGTTGTAATGTTCTATGGTTCTACATTTGTGTCTAACTCATTGATGGACATCACGAACAGCAGAGTCCAGCACTGTTCCCACTGGTTTCAGGCCTCGAGCTCGAATAACATCCCTTCATTACCACCCCCGTCTTCTATTTTGAATTGAATCTATTAAGTCTCATCAGCGTACCATGAGGGACCTTGTCCAAAGCAACCATCTTTGTCTCCTCGCCAGAAAATTCATATCGATGAGACAGGGTTTCCTCTGCAGAGATAAGACAACTAGCCTGCTTCTCCAAACACAAAAAGATCTTATTCCTTAGAATCTTCTGCAATAAATTCCTTGCCTTTGATGCAAGGCTCTCTGGCCTATTTTTTCCTGATTTATCTCTATTTCCCTTCTTAAACAGAGGAGCAATCCTGGCTACTCTTCCATACTGTGGGACCCAGCTTGTGGTCAGCCATATGCAAAGCCCCACCAATCACTTTTCTCGCCCAACTCAATAACTGGAATTAGATCCCTGGGGACATCTACCTCAGTGAACCAGCCTTGATTTAAACATCCTAGAAACCAGCATAGCCCTCCTTGATCTCACTGTCTGTGGTGATACACCACTAGCCTACTGCAGGGGGTCTTCCTACCTGTAGGAAGATCACCGGAGGACAGACCACACCTCACCAGCTGTCAATCAACTGACCTGAACGGATCATGCCCCACCCTGACAGCTGCCAATCATCTACCGGGCTCTAAGCCACATCTGGCCCCCCGAGGTCAGTCACATGGAGTTGCAGCTGAATACAGCAGAAGACTTTAAGTAGAATAAAGCCTGTTGTTCAGCCTTTACGAATCTTGTGTCTGCTTACTGTCACCACAGAGCATCACACTGTCCTCAGTGAATACCAATGACAATGTATTTGTACTTTGCAAAAACTCAGTAGGCGCTCCAACAGTATCTGTGGAAGGACATGAGTCGGGTCATAGTCACAGTGTGGAAACAGGGTCTTTCAGTCCAACTTGTCCTGCTTGACCAAAATGTCCCACCTACACTAATCCTCTAAACCCAACAGATGCATCTCAAATGTTGCTATGGTGCCTGCCTCAACCACCTCCTCCGGCAGCCTGTTCTCTACACCCACCCCCAATACATTTCAAACAGTGGGAGGTAACCGGAGACCCCAGGGACAGTCCACACAGACAAGGGGAGAATGTGGGATTCAAACCCCAGTCCCGATCGCTGATGCCGCAATGGCATTGCACTAACTGCTACACCAAAAGGTTCCCGTTAAATCTCCCCCCCCCCCCCCCACCCCATCTTGAACCTGTGTCCTCTGGATTTCCATTTTTTAGGCAAGAGACTCTGTGTGTTCACCTGATCTCCTCCTCTTATCATTTTGAACACCCCTACGAAATCACCCCTCATCCTCCTGTGCTCCAAGGAATCAACCTCCCTCTGTAGCTCAGGCCCGAGTCATGGCATCATCCTTGTAAATCTCCTCTGCACCCTCTCCAGCTCGACAACATCCTTCCAGCAGCACGGTGACCAAAACTGAACACAGTGATCCACCTGGGGCCTCACCAACATCTTATACAACTGCAACATGACCTCAGTGCTCTGACTGATGAAGGCCAATGTGCCTAAGTCTTTTTGACCACCCTATCTACCTGTGACACCACTTTCAAGGTAGCAGTATCTGCACTCACAGATCCCTCTGCTCAACAACACTCCCTCGGTCCCTACCATTCACTATGTAGGTCCTACACGTTAGACTTCCCAAAATGCAACACTCACATTTCTCCGTATTAAATTCAATTGACCATCCCTCTGCCCACTTGCCCAACCGATCCAGATCCTGCTAGAAACTATGGCAACCGTTCTCACTCTTGACAAAACCCGACACCTTAGTGTCATTTGCAAATTTGTCCATCATCTTTATGTCCTCTGCACATACAGCAAAGTCAGTCCCAGAGGGACAGGAATTGGTTCAGGGTATAACACGGCACTCCAACTTACGGATTGTAGCACATACTTTCAGTATAATGGGGGTGCCTGGCTTCTGTTCCAGCATCCCTGTTACACTCAGAGCTTCGAACGTTGGGTTAGGGTAGAAGAGGAAGTTTGTGTTGTTGTAGACAAGCAGCTCCTGCACATTGTCAAAGATGAACCCAAACTCGTCGGGCCTCTCCACGGAGTCCTGTCCCAGCTGGGGTTCATTGGTCAGAGCTGGGGCCCGGCACATCATGGTGGTAGCATTCACCACTTCGCACACCTGCGGTAGGAAAAGAAAACCAGTCAGCAACTTCCCCCATCAGAGCACCGTTTTGCACAGCCCACATAATGTGGTCTGAAAACCCATCTCCCCATACATAGAGCACGGTAACAGCCCATTTTGGCCCACGAGCTCGTGCTGCCCAATTATACCCACTAACCTACAACCCCATATATTTTGAAGGGTGGGAGGAAACTGGAGCCCCTGGGGAAAACCCACGCAGACATAGGGAGAACGTACAAACTCCTCACAGATAGCATGGGATTCAAACCCCGGTTCCAATCGCTGAGCTATAACAGCGTTGCGCTAACTGTGTTGACCTTTTATCCAACTCTTCTCAATGTGACCATCTCATACCCAGCTCTCCTCTATATGGTCTGAACACTGAGCAAGGACTTTAATAACATGGAAACATGACATTAAAGGATGGCTGTTTAATACAAGAGCCACATCCTCACACTCTGTTATTTGAACTGTGAGACCTAGTCGAAAGGTTCATGAGAGTAGATTTAAGGCAGTAATGAAGAGGAACTGCTTCTCCCAGAGAGCATTCTCTGCCAAGGAAGTATTAGAGGATGGATCATTAAATATAATGAAGACTCAGTTCGATTTTTGCATGGTAGGGAATTAAGGTTCATTGGGAGCTGAGTCCATGACCAGATCAGCCATGATCTTATTGAATGGCAGAGCAGGCTTGATGGGCCAGATGGCCAACTCCTGCTCCTAGTTCTTATGTTCTTAAGTAACATTTGAAACTGGTAAATGGCAGAACATGGTGAACATAGAGACTTCCACATACTGAGTCACTTTCCCTGAGCACCCAGCTTGGAACATCACCATATGTCCGGCAGCGAGGTCAGGGCAGTCACTTTGAGGAGCGAGGAGACAAGGCAGGTCCCTGCAGAAGATGCTGGTGCCATTTGGTGACAGAGCTCCCACTGCACAAAATGTCCCCAAGACCCACAACTGGGGTGTTAAATGGCCTGCAAATAGTGTTTCTCACATGAAAAGTGTTTTATTGTTCTACCAGAGGAACACAACTGTTCTGTAAATTACAGAGACATAAATGGTCATTTTCTGTATTACTGTCTCTCCCTCTGGTCTCCAGAATGTTGCCGTGATAATTTTTCTTTAAAGAAAATCAATAATCTTACAGCCTATGAGTACATCTGAAAGTACAGCTTGATTCACTGGAACTTTATTTTTCATTTCACTTTCCCCCAAGGGAGAGTTAATTTAAACCAAATTTCCCAGCGTGAATGCAGTCCCGAAATGAGATTCTGCAAACTGAACATTGTAGATATTGAACCGAAGTTCCATTCAGTCAATCCATTCCTGTCAGCCGGAGCTTTTCCACAGGAAACAAATGACTAATTTACTGAATTAAAAAAAAAGGCCACAATTAAAGTCCAAAGTTCGATCAGAGCTGATTTCTCCATCTGCCTCCTTGCATTACTGCTGACTAAGGATTTTTTTGTCTTGTTAATCTTCCATTAGCCAGTATTAAGGAGTTTCGGAGATTCCATTAGCCATCTCTATGTGATCAGAAAAGCCAAGGGTTTTGTACAAAATGCATGAGCTCCCTTGGCATTATCACACAGAATCCTACTGCGTCAGCAGGCTCATTGGTTTTCCATTTGTTTTAAAGATTATTATGAAATAATATCTATATTATATTTGTATAATTCATGAGAATAAACAATAAAAAGTAACTATAAATCCAGTTGGCCTGATAAAATTCAGCTGGTTATTTGAGGAGACTTTGACGGCTCAGGGTTAACTGTACAGGGGCCTGCCCGTCCCTGACTTTATGGAGTTTTATTATTGGATAGAATTTGGCCCTTTGGCCCTCCATAATATACTAGTACAAAAACCATGTGACCACCATACCCTGTGTACTTGTGCTATCAGGACAGACAGTGGGAAAGTCTAGGACAAAAGGGCACAATTTCATGATTGAAGAGCTTCCACTTAGTCTAGAAATGTGGAGGAATTTCTTCAGCCAGTGGGTGGTAAAGAGCCATTGGGTGTATTTAAGGCAGAAATTGACAGGTTCTTGATTAGCTAGGGCATCAAAGGTGATGGGGAGATGGATGACCGGGGAAATGGATCGGCTCATGATTGAATGGTGGGCAGACTCAATGGGCTGAGTGGCCTATTTCTGCTCCTATGTCTTGTGGTCTTCTGGTCACCAGCAGAACAAGACTTACATTGAATGATTCCTGGCTGTTGTACTTCACCCGAATCCTGGGCTCCTGAATGACATCCAGGTTGGTTCCAAAGACAACCAGGGAAGTATTGCCACTGAATTAAAACAAAGCACATAAGAGTTTTGCATTGCATCGATCTCTCAAGATATAATCCCATTTTTCAAGGACTGATTGCAGAGCCTCATAAAAACTGGATTTCAATCTTTTCAATGATCTGTCATCTCCATGGAACCAGTGCCTCATGAAAATGTTTGCTGGTCGGTTTGCAGACAGGATATTGTGCCAAAGGTCAGCATCGACTTATACTGAACACGTCATAATAAAAATGTAAGTTACCCTTCCTCACCTTGTGAATCCACTCAACATACTGTGTCAGTCTTGGTTAGCAGGTGAGAGAATCCAACATGTTAACCATTGCCAACAACTGGCACGTTATGCTCTGTCCAAGGTGAGGGGAGGGAATTTTAGCGGAGACATTAGAGGTAGGTTTTTTACACGCACATCATGGAAACGTACGTGATGAACTCTCTCGGAGTTCATCAAAACCTGGTTTCATCGCTGAGTCCATCGTGCACCACACATTCATGGCCACACTGAGGGCTGGTTCTGATCCAACAACGTTTGCTCATGTGGATTCCGTCAGAGGCCGAAACAGGTCAAATCACAATGAGGAGCTCACAGCAACTCCCCCACCCTCCTCAAACACACTCCCCCACATGCACCCCACAAACACATATAGCTCCATCAGCTACAATGAAATAATGGCTGATCTTATCATTAGTCTCAGTTCCATTCTCCACCTACTCCCCATGAGCTTCGATCCCTACACAATGTACACAGTGACTACACGCACACTTCTTTCTCGATGAGAAGCTCTCATTAGTCACAGAAGTCTTGGCAGAAGTGGGCTTTCCACCTTTGTGCAAGATTCTCCCACCCCAACAACGGTCCCCACTTACCCTGTCAAATCTACAGTCCTTTCGACATTCAACAGACAAACTCCAGGAAATCAGTAACCTGATTTCTTTCAAAGTGCAGGATGACTTAGTTCAGAGTCACCTTGATTCAACCAAGTGTGGAGACTTCCTCAGCAGGTGGATCTGACCCTCCAACAAGGCTACATAGTTTCCAGGTTCTTGTCTGGCCATGTGTCTGCATTCCTCTCCCTCCCATTCTTCTCCCTTTCTATCCCCAGTCTTTAACTCAGACAGCTGTTTTTTTTCACTCACACCTTGAAGGGCTCAGGCAGAAACTTCGCTAATGTATCGAGGGTCCTGTTTCCTCAATATAAAGGAAAACCTGATCACAATTTATCCCTGGTGTAATGTTAAAAGAGTAGACAACCTGATTCCGAGCCGTGTTCTTTATGGGATCTGCTCTGCACAGGAAGGCCAGTTGTTACTGACAGGAGAACCTTGACAAAGAGCAAAAATGTGCTTTTTCTGAAGCAGAGTGCTTTGGGGGATGTTGGGGTTTGAAAAGTAGGGCACATTGAGAAATTCCATTGAGACCATTGTGGGCTAATGGGCCAAGGAATTAAAAGGACTGCACTGGTTTTCAAACAAGAACGACAAGATGTTCCAAACACATGAACCGCTTGGTTTATTGAGGACATGAGCCTGCTCCTTCAGTATCCATCTCTCAGTCAAAATAACCAAGTTCAACGTACAACAATTCTGGAACTTTGCACTCCTACCCTGAAGTGGAGGAGCATGGAATGATGAGGAATTGGAGAGGCTGCACAGAAACTTAGACAGATGAGGAGAATGGGCAGAGAAGTGACAAATGAAATATAATGTTGGAATGTGTACGGTCACGCACTTTGGTGGAAGGAATAAAAGGGCGGGTCAATATTTGGATGGGGAGAAAATTCAAAATTTGGAGGTGCAAAGGAACTTGGGAGTCCCGGTGCAGGATGCCCTATAGGTTAACCTCCAGGTTGAGTCGGTGGTGAAGAAGGTGAATTAATGCAGTGTTGGCGTTCATGTCTAGAGGGATAGGATATAAGAGCAGGGATATGATGTTGAGGCTTTATAAGGTCCTGGTAAGACCTCACATGGAGTTCGTGGACAGTTTTTGGCCCCTTATTGAAGAAAGGATGTGCTGGCATTGGAGAGAGTTCAGAGAAGATTCAATGGAATGAAGGGATTAGCACATGACGAATGTTTGATGGCTCTTGGAGTGGACACCTTGGAGTTCAGAAGAATAAGATGGACCTCACAGAAGCATTTTGAATGTTGAAAGGCCTGAACAGAGTAGAGGAGGCAAACTTGTTTCCCATGTTGGAGAGTCTTGGACAAATGGGCACAGACAGCTTCAGGATTGAAGGACACCCATTAAAAAAAAAGATTTGGAGGAATTTCTTGAGCCAGAGAGTGGTGAACCTCTGGAATTTGTTGCCATGGGCAGCAGTCCTTGGGTGCATTTAAGGCAGAGGTTGATAGGTATCTTTATAGTCAGGGTATAAAGGGTTGTGGAGGGAAGGTAGGAAGGTAGGAGAGTGGGAGAATGGATCAGCTCATGAAGTATGGTGGGGCGGACTTGATGGACCGAATGGCCTACTTCTGCTCCTATATCTTATAGTCTAATGGGATCAGGACTTGCTCTCGATCTGTGGCAGTGGATGGAACGAGTGGGTAATTAATGCCAGTGAGATTGAGGTGGGTAATTTCCTGCATTAAGTGTCTGTACTTTCAGTGCCGCAGTGATTTCTGCGTCAGGAGGTTAAAGGCTTTAGCCCCTCTACGGAGACAGAGTCATAAAACCTTGTGCAATGCAGAACTGTGAGAGGTGCCACATTTTGAATGAGATGGTAAAACGAACCCCATCTGTTCTCAGGTTGACAGAAATGATCGCAATGTGTTTTCAGAAACAAATGGAGAATTCTCCTGGGTTCATTGTCTAATATCTATCTTTTGATCACTGCTGCTTGTGGGATCTTCTTGTGCAACGATCCCATGATACATCAGTGACTACATGTGATGTGCCTCATTGACATGATCAGGGATGCTATGGGGAGCTCACCGCTCCCTTCTTAATAAAGTCTTTCTGGCAATTGCATGTGTCATTGGTTTTCAATGTTTCCTGCCTGCAAATGATTACATGATGAATTATTAAATAGTTTTGGTACAAATATTGCAAAACACAAATCTTTTCTTCCAAAATTTTTATGCTGATCGCAGCAAAAACGTCTCTTGGCAAGTTGTTCATTATTTATCAGGAATCACCTGTTCTGTCGGGAAGTTAATTCGATGCAAAGAATTGAATTTCATGCATTGTGCGAGAGGAGAGGTCAGGGTGATATGAAGGCACAGCTGCAGATTAAACAAGCCTGTTCTTCCAAAAATGCACGCCCGAGATTTCTGCAGGCTTCTAGCAAACCTTTCTGCAAATCAGGTGCGGAGAGGAATGTCTGTGTAGTGCCTATCTTCCTGCAGTGATCTGGATACCTTGAAAGTCGTAATCAGAGCTGTTGCCTTATTAAACTGGCTCTGGTCTTTCAGCAGGAGTCCGTGCTGAGGGACGCACTGAAGCTTGGTACAGGCAACATGAGGTCACTGTCGGGAAGGACCCACAGTCTAGAGTCTGTGAAGGAAGCCCTTCAACCATCAGAGGGCGGAGAAGCGAGAAGGTGCCACAACAGTGGTAATGGTGTTTATGGAATTGAGTGTATGTAACAAGGCTATGTATGGATCTGAAACTAAGGGTGGGAACAGACTCTGGATGGATCTCCTTTTGTAAATTATTTATTGCAAATAAAGTCAATTTTTGGTTAAAAAATTAACCAGGCTTCTTTATGCAGTTGATGAAAAAGTGCCTGTTGTGTGAGAGAGGTGTTTGTGATTTATGCCTCGAGGAAGTGGAATGTTACCCAGTCATGGAATGCTCTCCAACATCTGGCTGTTGGCAATGTTTTCTCTGCTTGATATGGTGCATGGAGCAATGATTTCTTCTGGTATATTTGGAGCACTGAGTAATTACAACATGTAGTGGGGTCACCACGCATACTTCCAGATGTGTAAAACTTTCTCTTTATGTATCATGAACACCACTGGGAGGGACACTGAAATTAACAGCAGAAACAAATAAAGGTTTTAATTTAGACATTGTCGAGGTATGATGGTTTAATTACAAACCCAAAGTAACAGGTTTCAAGTTCAATGGCAGAATGGTTTATTTTACTTGGGATTGAGAAGCCTGGATTAATTATTCAGAAATCACCACACCCGGAGACCAAATCACAACTGCTGGAGTGGGCTGAGCCACGTCTGTGGGAACGCCAACAATTCAGGTCAAGACCCTACATCGGGACGGAGTGGGAAGGGTCAGGAGCTGGAGAGAGAAGAGCAGGAGGGCTAGACTGAGGAGGAGTGAAGGAGAGAGAAGAGCAGAAAGGGTGGACTGAGGAGGGGTGAAGGATGATGATGGAGGCAGGCAGGGATGAGGGAAGGGTGGATGTGGAAGCAGGTGAGAGAGGGAAGGGAGACTGCGGCTGAGGGTGATGTACAAGGTGCTGCAATCTGATCAAGGAAGGAAGGTGATGATGGGGACCCTGGAGGAAGGGGTGAGTGCCGATGGAACTAGATGGGAGGGGGGAATACGGTGGAGGAAACAGTGGATGGGAGTGCCGGGGGATGAAAATTGGTGATGGGGATAAGTGGGGGATGGGATGGGTGGTGAAAGCCAACTGGGGAATCTTGGAAAGACATCACTGTGAAAATGGATAGGATTGAATAGGGAAGGATATGGCTGGTGGGGGAAAGTTGGGGGAAATGTTGGAGGATAATGTGTCAGATCCAAAGGCTGATGGAGTGGAATTGCAAACCAAGAATTTCTGGAGGGACTCAGCAGGTCAGATAACAGTTTGAGGATCTGGGCCAAACATAGGCAATTGACTAACCCAAGCAGATAACAAGGTAAGCTTAGATGGGTTCGGCTCCTCAGTGCTGTATCATAATGACTGAGAAGAGCACGGAATTCTGAAACTGGAAAATTCATCATTCATACCATTGGACTTAGACTGTCCAGGAGAAACATGAGGTGTTGTTGGGCAGTGGAGAAGCCCATGATTGACAGGTTGGTTTGGGAATGGGAAAGGGAGTTGAAATGGCAGCAACCAGGAGGTCAGGATGGTCATTGCAGACAGAATGCAGTTGTTCTGTGGAATGTTCCCCAAGTCTGTATTTGGCCACCAATATAGAGGAGACCCACCAGCAAAACCGAGTGCAGGCGATGAGGTGAATCCTTGACTCACGTAGAAGAGCTGTTGAGGTTCCTGGTGTGGGCGAGGGGGGTGGTGTGGTGACACATGTTGCACCTCCTGCAATTGCAGTGAAGATTACCAGGGATTAGGGAGGATGAGCAGACAAGGGAGTCACAAAGCGAATGATCCCTGAAGAAAGTGGAAAAGGATGGGTGGAGAGATGTGGATAGTGGTGGGATCCCATGGGAGTTGGTAGAAAGGGTGATGTGCAGGCAGCAGAGGCTGGAAGGGTGACAGATGATGATTAGGGAACATCCCAGGGAGCCTCCTCCACACTCTATCTAAAGCCTCCACTTCCTTCCTGTAATGCGAACACACCACACTCAGATAACTGCTCCCCTCAAAGCCAAAGGTTTCACCCTAAACTCACCTCACCTGGTGTCAATATTTACACCAGGGCATGATGGGATCTGAAGATGAGAGGTCCTGATGAACCCAGACAAGATATTGAGTAGTTACTGCTGAATATTTGCCAGCACAGGCACAGGCACCTCTATCTCTGCGGATTGGATGGTGCTTCGCTAGATTTATCAGTCCTGCTCTTTGGGGGCAGGAGGTGCCTCAATAGTTTTCCACAAGATTTGCCAGTAGTTTCATGGTCACCACAACTCACACTGACCATTGGTCATAGAACTGGAGTCAGTGAGTACAAAAATAGGCCTGTCAACACATCCTGTGCCACACGCCATTGAACCATCTGAACTAATACCCTTTCTTAGGTCTTTGTTTGGAGCTACGTTAGTGATGGAGATTGGACTTACAGCTGTGTTGGGGAGGTGGGATAGAACATCCCTGGGTCTCTTATCCAGAACAGTAGAGGGTGGTCCAACAGCTGAACCCCAATGTCTGCCCAGTGTCTGTCCTGGGACAGATGGCCACCTGCCTAATGTGTGTCCTGGGACAGATGGCCACCTGGCCAATATATGTCCTGGGACAGATGGCCACTTGCCTGTCCAGTGTCTGTCCTGGGACAGATGTTCACCTGCCTGCCCAATGTCTGTCCTGGGACAGATAGCCACCTGCCCAATATATGTCCTGGAACAGATGGCCACCTGCCTGCCCAGTGTCTGTCCTGGGACAGATGTTCACCTGCCTGTCCAGTGTCTGTCCTGGGACAGATGTTCACTTGCCTGTTCAGTGTCTGTCCTGGGACAGATGTTCACCTGTCTGCCCAGTGTCTGTCCTGGGACAGATGTCCATTTACCCAATGTGTGTCCTGGGATAAATGTCCACCTGCCCGATGTGTGTCCTGGGACAGGTCCACCTGCCCAATGTGCATCCTGGGACAGATGTCCATGTGTCTGTCCTGGGACAGATGTCATCCTGCCCAATGTGTGTCCTGGGACAGGTGTCCACCTGCCTGCTCAGTGCCTGACCTGGGACCGACGTCCACCTGTTTACTCAGTGTCTATCATGTGACAGGTCCACCTGTCCAGTGTCTATCCCAGGTCAGATGTCCAACACAAGGGATTGTGAGCCTGCATGTAAGGTGACATAAGATTGGGTACCTGGCAATGCTCCACTCTGGATCAATCCTCAGGACAGTGGGATCATCAATGAATTCAAATTGCAGGCTATCCTCCAACTGTGCTCGATCAACCCTTACAGAAACACGGTCAAAGCCAGGGCCATGCAGGGACGGAGCAGAAACACAGACAATCTCAGATGCAGAACGCCTGTGGAACAAAGAGGAAATGTTCAGTGCAAACAAAGTCATTGAGTTATTGTCAGATTCATAAGTACAATGAACTTACACTCAGAATTCCTCCTTGCTGCAACCTGACTGGGTCTGTAAAAAAAAATCTTCAATAGAATACATTAAATTAACCCATTTATGTATAAGGATGGATAAATAAATTCCCAGTCACAGTGCCTACAAGAAGTGGCATTTCAAAATCGTGCACACAGACCTTTTTGTGGAATCAGAGTAGTTTTCAGTTAGGGGAGTATGGGGGAACTTCAAGATCCTGATAGCTGTTGGAAAGAAATTATTCTTGAACCTCAAGGTGCTGGTGCTGGACTTCAGAAAGCAGTGAGAAGAGGTTGTGAGCAAGGTGATGGGGATCATTTATTGCGTTGGCTACATTGAAATGTTGGAGAAACTCAGTCGGTCTTTACAGTTTCCATAAAAAACAATGGGCAATTGAAAAGGGTGGCCACTGATGTGGCACCGAATACAATAGTGTGGATCTCCCAGTGACCACCCATTTCAATTCCCCATCCCATTTCCCTTGCTGAAATGTCACTCCGTGGACTCAAGCCCTGCCAGACTGAGACCACTCGGAAATTGGAGGAACAACACTTCACCTTCTGACTGGGCCCCCTCCAACTGGATGGCATTAACATCGACTTCTCTGGGTTTCGTTTAAACCCGCCACCCCGTCCATTTTTTCCCCCGTTGCCTTCCCCCAGCTCTGACTCTCCATTCCGTCTCTTTTCAGACATGATAAATTCTTACCTCGTCCCTTATAATACCCAGTTAACACCTTTTGTTGGTCTGGATTCCTCCCCCAGCTGGCACTGTCTGAATTCTGTGACTGTCTGAGATTTCCTGTTCTAGCTCATGCTGCCTATTCCTTGAAGAAGGGCTCATGCCCGAAACATTGGCAATCTATCTTTACCTCCTGTGGATGCTGTGAGATGGCCGAGGTCCTCCAGCAATCCTGTGTTTTTACTACAATCACAGTGTCTGCAGACTTTTTTGTTTCCCTTATTATTTTGTTGGCTGCCTTCTTCATTCAGCCTTGCCAGGAACCCATTCAAAATGCAGCAGCTCACACTTCCTTTTCAAACGGTAAGATAAAGCATCAACCTTCCAAATACGCCAGGTGCCACATGGATCACTGCTAATGGTACAGCAGGAAACATCCTAGCGTGGGTAGAGCGTTGGCAGGAAACAGTCAGAAATCAGGGATCATGTCCTGGTCAGCTGCCAGTTAGTGGTGTTCTACAGGGGTCAGTCTTGGAGCTGTTGTATATTAATGATTTGGATCATGGATTGAGTGGCTTCTTGGCCAAGTTTGCAGATGATACGAAGGTAGGTGGAGGAGCAGGTAGTGTAGAGGAACCATAGAGGTTGCAGAAGGATGTGGACGGATTGGGAGAACAATCAGAGAAATGGCAAATTAAATATAATCTCGGAAAGTAGACAGTCGTGCAACTTGTTAGAAAAAATAAATGGGCAGACCTTTTTAAATCCCCAGATGCAGAGGGACCTGGGAGACCACGTGCAGGAGCCTGAAGGTAAACGTGCAGGTTGAGTCGGTGGTGAATCGTTCAAAGCCATGCTGTGGTGCTGGTGGTCATTTCAAGAGGAATAGAATCTAAGAGCAGGGATGTGATGTTGAGGGTTTATAAGGCCCGAGTGGGACCTCATGTGGAGGATTATAGCAGTTTTGGGCTCTTCATTTAAGGAAGGATGGGCTAATGTTGGAGAGGGTTCAGAGGGATGATTCAGGGAATGAGGAGTGTTTGACAGCTCTTGGCCTGGAATTTAGGAAAATGAGGGGGACCTCATTGAAACATTTTGTATGGTGAAAGGTGTAGATAGAATACACATAGAAAGGTTGTTTCCCATAGTGGGAGAGTCTAGGACAAGAGGGCACAACTTCAGGATTGAAGGGTGTCACTTAACAGAGATGTGGAGGAATTTCTTCAGCCAGAGGGTGGTGAATCTGTGGAATTTGTTGCCACAGGCGGTTGTGAAGGCTGGGTCATTGGGTGTATTTCAGGCAGAGATTGGCAGGTTCTTGATTAGCCAGGGCATCAAAGTTTATGGGGAGAAGGCCGGGCAGTGGGACTGAGTGGAGAAATGGATCAGCTCATGATTAAAGCAGGATAGACTTGATGGGTTGAATGGCCTATAACATATAACATAACATAACAATTACAGCACGGAAACAGGCCATTAGGCCCTTCTAGTCCGCACCGAACCAAACACCCCTTTCTAATCCCACCTCCCTGCACAATGCCCATAACCCTCCATCTTCTTCTCATCCATATACCTGTCCAACCTTTTCTTAAATAATACAATTGACTCCGCCGCCACTATTTCTCCCGGAAGATCATTCTACACGGCTACCACTCTCTGAGTCAAGAAGTTCCCCCTCATGTTACCTCTAAACCTCTGCCCCTTAATTCTTAACTCATGTCCTCTTGTTTTAAACTTTCCTCCTCTTAACGGAAATAGTCTATCCACATCCATTCTGTCTATCCCTTTCATAATCTTAAATACTTCTATCAAATCCCCTCTCAACCTTCTACGCACCAAAGAATAAAGACCCAATCTGTCCAATCTCTCCCCATACTCCAGATGCTTAAACCCAGGCAACATTCTGGTAAACCTTCTCTGCACTCTCTCCACTCTGTTTATATCCTTCCTATAATTAGGCGACCAGAACTGCACACAGAACTCCAAATTAGGCCGCACCAACGCCTTATACAGTCTCAACATCACTTCCCAACTCCTATATTCCATGCAATGATTGATAAAGGCCAGCATACTAAAAGCGTTCTTCACCACCCTATTCACGTGAGTTTCTACCTTCAGGGAACGATGTACCGTTACTCCTAAATCTTTCTGCTCTTCTGTATTCATCAATGCTCTCCCATTTACCACGTATGTCCTATTCTGATTCTTCTTACCAAAATGAAGCACCTCACACTTATCAGCATTAAATTCCATCTGCCATTTTTCAGCCCACTTTTCTAAGCAGCCCAAATGCCTCTGCAATCCTTGAAAACCTTCTTCATTATCCACTATTCCACCTATCTTAGTATCGTCTGCATATTTACTAATCCAATTCACCACCCCATCATCTAGATCATTAATGTATATAACGAACAACAATGGGCCCAATACAGATCCTTGAGGCACACCACTGGTCACCGGCCTCCAACCTGACAGACAATTATCCACTACCACTCTCTGGCCTCTCCCTTTCAGCCAATGTTCAATCCATTTGACTATCTCAAAATTTATACCTAAAGACTGCACCTTCCTAACTAACCTTCCATGTGGTACCTTATCGAAGGCCTTACTGAAGTCCATATAGACAACATCCACTGCGCTACCCTCATCCACATTCCTAGTCACCTCTTCAAAAAATTCAATCAGATTGGTCAAACATGACCTTCCTCCCACAAATCCATGTTGAGTGCTCCTGATCAGACCCTGTCTATCCAGATGTTTATAAGTACTATCTCTAAGAATTTTCTCCATTAATTTACCTACCACAGACGTCAAACTTACAGGCCGATAGTTGCCAGGCTTCCTCCTTGAACCCTTTTTAAATAACGGAACCACATGCGCAATGTGCCAATCCTCCGGCACTATGTCAGCTCCCACATCTTAAATTAGAGACTCTAACAGATACCATCAGTGTAATATTCCTCCGCAGATCAGAACTGGGAGTGAGTTTTTAGATGAATGTGTGGACGAAGCTTTGTATAAGCACATTAACAGAATTAAAAGGTAGATTCTTGCGAGAGATGAACTTTAGACAAGCGTATACTGGCACGACACGAAGCTCAGCCAGATGGAGCATTATGCCTGTGAAACAGCTTGTCCCGTGTAGTAAGTGGACATGAGAGGGTCAGAGA
Source organism: Narcine bancroftii (assembly GCF_036971445.1). Taxonomy (NCBI): domain Eukaryota; kingdom Metazoa; phylum Chordata; class Chondrichthyes; order Torpediniformes; family Narcinidae; genus Narcine; species Narcine bancroftii. The sequence goes on from NC_091473.1 coordinate 256,120,422, forward strand.
ATTGCAGCAGAACGAAGATCTCATCTCAATGCACCTGAGGGTTAAATTCAGCCACCACTGTCCAATTCATCACCACCACAGCATGGCTTTGTCTCCAGCAGAATTATCCAGACTTGATTCATTGCAAAACTCACACTGAACAGCTAATCAATGGATCCAATTAACAGAAGGATGTCTTATATATGGATTACTCAAAGACTTTTGGACTAGAACACTAATGGTCAAAAATGTGCTGAAATCGGATGATGTTTGCTATAAAGGGATGTGTGGGAGTTCATTCCATTGGGGCAGAGGCATTTTATCTTGAAGACAGTTCCTGGGAGATTATTTCCTCTTCTACCAAGTCAATAATCATTTTCTGTTCCATCTTTTAGTTCCACAACACAGGCCATTGTTAATGTCACAGCAACAATTGTTATGTTTCTCATGGTAGTAATAAGCTTACATTTCCAAAAGCTCTTTACCGTAACAAGATTAGAAATGACTAAGATAATCCTTCATCCCAAATCAGGACTTACTTCACAAATTATTCAAAGCCTTACAACAACAACTCAAGCCATCGTTTAAAAATGAAACTAACAGCATGAATATATTTGCATTCATAATGGAGAACATCCGAGAGAACATCCAAGAGAACATCCGAGGGTACATTTGAGGGTACATCCGAGGGTACATCTGAGGGTACATTTGAGGGTACATCCGAGGGTACATCTGAGGGTACATCTGAGAGTACATCTGAGGGTACATCTGAGAGTACATCTGAGAGTACATCTGAGAGTACATCCGAGGGTACATTTGAGGGTACATCTGACAGTACATCTGAGAGTACATCTGAGGGTACATTTGAGGGTACAATTGGAATCGGAATCTATTGACATGAACAAGTCTTGAAATTCAGTGTTTTAAGGCTGCCAACAGTCATATTATGAACCATCTTACAACAATAATATATATAAAATATAATAGTTCATGAAAAGTGAGGCCGTGTCTGGGGTTCATGGATCATTCAGGAATCTGAGGGCGGAGGGGAAGAAGCTGTCCTTGTGGTGCTGGGTGCTCATCTCCAGGCTCCTGGACCTTTTCCCTGATGGTAGCAGAGTGAAGAGGGCCTGGCCTGGTTGATGGGGAGTCTTTGAGGATAGAGGCTGCTTTCACAGTACCCTGAGCTGTTTGACCTGTTCAATGGGTTAAATTGAGTTCATTCCAGTGACAACGATTTTCATATTTTTCATAAATGAGCATAAAATTCGGGAAGTCATGCTACAGCCACGTAACATTGCTCGGGCCACGTTTGGAATATTGTGTGCAGTTCTGGTCGCCCCATTCCAGGAAGAATGTGGAGGCTTTGGAAATGGTGCAGGTCTCCATTGCTTAGATTCATGGGTATGAATGATGGGGAGAGGTTGGGTTAATTCCTCTGGAGGCCTCGGAGAGAGCCCACAGAGGTTTACAAAATTTTGAGAGGTATCGATAGGGTAAATCAGATCCTTCCCCAGGGTGGAAATGTGAAATGCTAAAATACAAAAAGTCCTGGTGAGAATGTGAGTTTTAAAATGTTGGCTGCGGCAGTGGGGGGTGGGGGGGGGGGAGAGAGAGAGAGAGGGGCAGACAGGCAGACAGACTAACCACATGCTATTATCTTGTTTATAATTCAACAGGCTAGGGCTGATTATGAATTATGAATTCCTTATTTGGTAAAGACAGTAAGAGACTATTAACCAGTGGGTCAGGGGCATGGCCCTGGTTAATTAATCTCAAGACAATTTGAAGAAACGCTTTCTTATATGGTGAAAGATTTTTTTTAGAATACTCTGGAAAACTAAATTTGTCTGTATGAATATATAACTTCTACTCCAGGAGGCGACCCGCTTGGGGTGAGACTAGCTGCTTGAGGCAGTGGGTCTTGCTATAATGGAGTTTTCATGCTTTGTAAAGTGAAATTGAAAAAAAAACCCATTGCAGCTGGATTTGTTTATCAAGCAACATCGCTTTAACACTAGATGATGAGAGATAGTGAGGATTTGGTCAGTTAAAGGAGACCTATTAGATAGAGACAACTCGGATTAATCAAATCCCTTGAGTACAAGAGATAGAGTACACAAGTGAGAAATCAAGACAAAAAGCAGACACAAGATCGCTTTAGTAGATGTGGTTAACAAGAATCCCAAGAGATCCTTGAAGAACATGAGAGCAAAATGTTAACCAGGGAGAGAGCAGGTCCCCTTAAAAATCAATGTGGAGCCACAGGAGATGAGTGAGGTCCCAAGTAAATATTGTCAGTCTGTGTTTACCCTGGTGTAGGTTAGAGAAGCAAGGGAATTCAGGTCCTGCAGACTTGAACCCTGAGCACACATTGTGCTTCTGGGGAACTCTGAAGGTCAGCAGCATTGATGGGCAGAATGGTCAGTCCCAGTTTCAATAGACAATAGGAGCTGGAGTAGGCCCTTCAGCCCGTCGAGCCAGCACCGCCATTTTACAGAGCATGGCTGATCACTACCATCAGTACCCCTTTCCAGCCTTATCCCCATAACCCTTAACTCCTTTGCCCACTAGAGTCTTATCTAACTCTCTTTTGAACATAATCAGCGAATCTGCCTCTACCACCCTCTGTGGCAGATCATTCCACAGATTCGCACTTCTCTGGGTACAAAAATGTTTTCTCATCTCCGTCCTAAAGGGCCTACCCTGTATTCTTAAACTATGCCCTCTAGTCCTCATCTCCCCCATCATTGGGAACAAGTAATCCAACTTCACCCTGTCTATCCCCCTGATGATTTTGTAGACCTCAATCATGTCCCCCCTCATCCTTCTAAACTCCATCAGATACAAGTCCAGTTTTTCTAGCCTTTAAGCATATGTCAACCCCGCCATCCCTGGAACTAACCTTGTAAATCTGCGCTGCACACCCTCTATAGCTAGTATGTCCTTCCTCAAAATTGGAGACCAGAACTGGACGCAATACTCCAGGTGGGGTCTCACCAGGGCCCTGTACAACTGCAGAAGGGCGTCTCTGTTCCTATACTCCAATCCCCTCTTTATGAAAGCCAACATGCCATTTGCCTTCTTCACAGCTTTCTGAACCTGCATGTTAGCCTTCAGTGACCGGTGAACAAGTACACCCAGATCCATTTGCTCCTCCCCACTCCCTAGCTTGTCTCCATTTAAATAATACTCAGCTTTCCTATTATTGCCCCCAAAATGGATAACCTCACATTTGCTCACATTGAACGTCATCTTCCATTCAACAGCCCACACCCCCAACCTGTCCAAGTCCCTCTGCATTTTCCTGACATCCTCCTCACACCCCACACCGCCACCCAGTTTAGTGTCATCTGCAAATCTGCTCATGTTATTAATAATCCCCTCATCCAAATCATTTACATAAATTACAAACAACTGAGGACCCAATACCGATCCCTGCGGCACTCCACTCGTCACATCCTGCCATCCTGAAAAAGACCCGCTTACTCCAACCCTTTGTTTCCTATTTCTTAACCAATTTCCTATCCATGTCAGCACACTACCTCCAATACCATGCTCCCTGATCTTGCCCACTAGTCTCCCGTGCGGTACCTTATCAAAGGCCTTCTGGAAGTCCAAATACACCACATCCACTGGCTCTCACAAGTCCACCCTCTTTGTCACATCCTCGAAAAATTCCAGAAGGTTAGTCAAGCATGACTTACCCTTAAGGAATCCATGCTGACTAGCCCTTATACTATTATTACTGACTAAGTGTTCTGGTATTACTCCTTTTATGATAGATTCCAATATCTTCCCCACCACTGATGTCAGGCTAACCGGTCTATAATTTCCCGTTTTCTCCCTCCCTCCCTTCTTAAAAATCGGCACCACATCAGCCACTCTCCAATCCTCAGGGACCTCCCCCGAATCTATGGAACTTTGGAAAATGTCGACCAGTGCCTCCACAATTTCCATAGCAACTTCTTCAAGCACCCTGGGATGCAGCCCATCAGGCCCTGGGGATTTATCAGCCCTCAGTCCCAACAATTTACTCACAACCTCCTGCTTCTAGATCCGGATATCCATTAGATCCCCTACTTCCCCAGGAAAGTTCCCCAAGTCTCTTGATACCTCATGACCACTACCCCCTAACTGACCATAACCTATATCCTCCTTGGTGAAGACAGATGCAAAGTATTTGTTAAATTCCTCAGCCAACTCCTTGTTTCCGGTAATAATTCCACCCTTTTCCATTCTTAATGGACCAATTGTAGACAGAACCAATTTCTTCCTCTTCACATATTTAAAAAAGCTTTTGTATCCTCCATTATATTATTTGCTAATTTCCTCTCGTACTTCATTTTCCCCTCTCTTATGACTTTCTTAGTTACCCTCTGATGCTCTTTGAAGGTTTCCCAATCCTCTAGCTTCCAACTCCACTTCTCTATCTTATACTTACTCCCTTTGGATTTGATAGTGCACTTGATTTCATTAGTTAGCCACGACTTCCATTTGCATCTCCTAGAGCCTTTCCTCCACTTTGGAATAAATTTGTCTTGAATCCTGTAAAAAATGTCCAAAAGCACCTGCCATTTTTCCCGAGTTGTCCTCCCAGCTAGTGTATCTTTCCATTTTGTTTTGGCTAGCTCCTCCCTCATAGCTGCATAATCCCCTTTATTTAACTGCAGTACAGATGCTTCCGACTTCCTTTCTTTTTCCCTTTCTAATTGCAGCTCAAAAATAACCATACCATGGTCACTATTCCCTAATGGCTCCCCTACATCGAGGTCACTTATCAAAGATGTGATGTCTTGAAACATCCACATTACAAAGGAGCTGCTGCGGCTTTCGTTATTTTTATTTATTTATTTACAGCTCGGAGAAAGCAGATTCTGGCCATTTAAACCTGTGCCTGCCCAATTACACCCAAATTAACCTACAACCCCATGCATTTTGAAGGGTGGGAGGAAAGTGGAGCATGAAACCCACGCAGGTACAGGGAGATTACAAACAAGTTGGAGAGACCGCTGGGTTGGAACCCAGGTTGTTGGCACTGAAACAGCGCTGAGCTAACCACGACATGAACACATTAATCTGTCTGTGGTTAGGGGGCAGCGAGTGCTGGTGGCAGAGACAAATGGGCACAGGCAGACCACAAGCAGCATCTGGAAAACGCCACAGTGTGGGTTCCCAAAGTCCAGCTCAGAGGTGCTGGGTTGTCCACTGTAGGCTTTACCAAGAAAAGAGGTGGGTCTGCTGACCAGCCACGGTGTGACACTGGGGTGGGTCAGACAGCACAGTCCTACCACCTGTCCACAGTACTCCAAATTCTCCAGTAATTATTATTAGCCTGTCAGAAAGGGTTTTGTGTAATTCTATTCTGTTCAACTCTGTTCATCATAAGGGTCTGGAAATAGAATGCTGTAATTAGTGTAGATCTCATTAAACCCTTTCAGCCTGTGACATGCAGCCAGAAATAAAACTGCATTATTTCTGATGAAATATGGACCGCTTCTATATTAAGAGTTTATTGAAAAACACACACTGCACTGCAGCTGAATCTTTGCTCAATAAATTGTGGTTATTTCAAATAGTGTGTGGTTCCCTTCTGTTCAGCACCCTTGGCATTGGGTGAAGAAAGGAAACCCTTGCCTTCTCCATCCACAAACAACCTACCTCATTAATTACTGAGTGCTACAGACATCAGGTCTGGTCAACACTGATTCCAAGCCCTGCAAATCTGTCCTGTCCATGAGCAGCAGAACGAGGTTTTGTGAGTTTTACATTTACTCAGGGTAGGAAATTCTACAGGCTCCGATTTTTACAAAAACTTCACAGCAGAGAGATTGCAATTTAATTCTCAGTCAGTATGCCGAAGATTAGCCTGTAGGTTTCTGTATAATAAAATGGTGTCACATTCCTCTGGGATTATTACACCGTGCAGAGAAAAGATTGGAAATCTTCCAAAGGAAGCGTCTTTCTGCAGAAATGGATCCAGGGAAGCAGTTACCAGAGGTGAACTTCAGGCTGTTTCTGGATCACTATGTTGTGAGCTTAAGATGCCTCACTGTCATGACGGAACATGTTCTGGACAGTCTGATTCAGCCACGTCCCTCACATTCTGCCTCAGACATCAAGTTATTGTCATTTGAATGTACAAGTACAACTCGATGGAACAGCGTTCTCCGGTCCTCGGTGCAAAACACGCAGATACACAACCAGACATAACACACAAACAGACACACAATGCATATGCAGGACAAGTATTTCATCTATTCATTGAAATAAATGAATATTATTTTGTACCTACAAGTCTTGGATGGATAATGTGAGCAGTTCCTTTAGCGTTCAGCATTCTCACTGCTCAATACATCCACAGCATGTAAAATGCTGATGCCCAATTTACACCGATCATTTAATAGTGATTGGCTGAATAGTAAATGGGATTAAAATTAAAAACTGCAAATGTTGGAAGACTGAAATGAAAACAATTACATGCTAGAAACACTCAGCAGGACAGCCGTGCCTGTGAAGAGAGAAGTAGAGTCTGACTGAAAAGGGCGACTCTCTCTGCTTCCATTAATGGGATTATGGCAGGCTGTCGGAACCTGGGAAAATAACTCGAGGCCATGGGACCCTGACAGTTCCCTGAACTCGACCATCTCCTCTTTACCACCATACAAATCAATCCTCCATACCAAAGGCCTCAAAACCCTTTGTTTCTTTCTCGCCAACAGAGCCAACCAGTCCTCCTCCACCTTTCTCTGGCCGGCAGAACTGGTCTTCACCCTCAATAACTTCTCCTTTGACTTATCCCACTTCTTCAGGTTAAAGGGGTAGCCATTAGAACCCTCACGGCTGTGTCCCAGGGGGTCGAGGACATTGGAAGTACCCTGTCACCCCCACGACTGTGTCCCAGGTCACTGGGGGTCGAGAACATTGGTAGTACCCTGTCACCCCCACGGCTGTGTCCCAGGTCGCTGGGGTCGAGGACATTGACAGTATCCTGTCACCCCCACGGCTGTGTCCCAGGTCACTGGGGGTGTGACATTGACAGTACCCTGTCACCCCCACGGCTGTGTCCCAGGTCACTGGGGGTCAAGGACATTGGCAGTATCCTGTCACCCCCACGGCTGTGTCCCAGGTCACTGGGGTCGAGGACATTGACAGTACCCTGTCACCCCCACGGCTGTGTCCCAGGTCACTGGGGGTCAAGGACATTGGCAGTATCCTGTCACCCCCACGGCTGTGTCCCAGGTCACTGGGGGTGTGACATTGACATTACCCCTGTTACGGCACGATGCTTCCAGAGCTCACTCCTGCTGCGTTTGCTTCCATTTTAGGATTATGTTGCTTGTTTAAAGTTTCCCATGAGGAAAACATTCCCAGCATCAAGATATTTTATTTCATTCACTCTGATGAGATCCCCCTCTGATGTCCACACTCTTTTGAATACGAGTAGGATTTGGTTCGACACATCTTCCTGAATAACATGGGCTCTCATCCGGTAAAGATCAGCCTTGAATTCACCATCTGAGTTGATTTTCCTTTTCTTGCCACAGGTTTTAGTGACTTCTGTACAAGATCCAGCCTCTACCTCTCCACCCATCCCAGATTCATACCAGTTGGCCACCTTCAGACCACACTGGTTGGCCTCCAATTCCAAACACTGAGTGCCATTTGCCAAACTTATGCACATGGATTTAAGCTTGGTGACCCTTTGAACTTCTGCTCTCTGTCAGTTCAGCATCTTCTGACCTGGACCTTGGACTGAGTCCAGTCCAGTTGTGGAAGGTTAATGTCCTACTTTCTCTGCTAGTGTTGGGCTGGGATAAATCTGGAACATTTGAGCTGGCAGCCTCAGTTAGTCATGCTTTAAGTAGATTCACATTATTGAAGATTACATTAAGTGGCTAATGGAGTAAACTAAATTAGACTAACAGAGGAAGAATGGTGATCCCTTCACTGCATTGATTGAAAATCGTCGCTCGATCTTCAGTCTCATTCTGTTATTTCCTAAATTAGTGTAGAAGTTAGCTCATTGCTATTACAGCACCAGTGACCAGGATTCAAATCCAGTGCTGTCTCTAAGGAGTTTGTATGTCCCCCCTGTGTCTGTGTGGGTTTCCTCTGGGGGCTCCTGTTTCCTCCCACCCTTCAAAATGTACAGGGTTTAGAACCATAGAACATTACAGGACAGAAAATGAGAAAACCATTACAGGTTAATAGGTTAATGGGTGCAATTGGGCGGCACGGGCTCGTGGGCCAGAAGGGCTTGTTACTGGGCTTTATGTCTAAATTAGAAAAGATGATTACAAATTCTAAGATGATTTATTTACACATGTGGTATTGCAATCCCTTTTCTTGATGTTGGCACAGCATCACCATGGCTGACATCATTCAGGACAGTTGTGGTCAGCACAAAGCAGGCTAAATGTCCACTTCATAAACTGGGGAAGGGCAGGAAGCCAGAACTTGAATGGAGGAGGAATGAGCTAAATGTTCTACAAGATTGTCCAAAGGTTGTGAGAGGCATAGATAGGGTGGATGACCAGCGCCCTTTTCCCGAAGTGACAACAGCAAACACCAGAGGACACCTGTATAAGGTGTGAGGAGGGACATTTAGGGGAGACATCGGGAGTAGGTTTTTTATACAGAGGGTGTTGGGTGCCTGGAATGCCTTGCCAGGGATCGAGGTTTATATAGGTCAGCACAACACCATGGGCCAAAGGGCCTGTGCTGAGCTGGAGTGTTCTGATTGTTTACCAAGATGCCAAGCTAGGGGCTGTTCCTCAGCAGTCCAGTTCGGCATTTCATGGAGGTTTATATAGGTCAGCACAACATCATGGGCCGAAGGGCCTGTGCTGTGCTGGAGTGTTCTGATTGTTTACCTCGATAGGGGCTGTTCCTCAGTAGTCCAGTTCGGCATTTCATACAGGCCCTTCAGCCCACCATGTGGCACTGACCAATGTAAACCTACTGCACAACAATCTAATCCCTGTCTACCTCACACCCAGAACCCTCCATCTAAGATTCTACTGTTCCAGCTTCCACCCTCACCCCTGGCAATGCATTCCAGGCATCCACCACTCTGCGTAAAAAAAATACTTACCCCTGAACGTTCCTCCCCTCACCTTAAACAGATGTCATCTGGTGTTGGACATTGGTATCCTTGGAAATAGGAACTTGGTGTCCACCCTAATTACGTCTCATCATCTTATACACATCTAAGACACAGAAATGAAAGCGCAGGCAGTAGGGACCATCTCTTCATTCTTTGGAATTTCATGCAGGATGACAGTGGGAAAGGTGAGATCCTGCTCCACCTGGAGCCCCTGGCTCAGAAGACGAGATGGGTATGTGTGAGGAGCGACACAGGCAGAACAGCACTGGTAGAGCTCGGGATTCTTCACAAAGTGCTGAACAGGGACAGAGACAAGATTTCAGACAGGTCGGTCTATAGGCACTTGGGAGACACCAAACCTGCAGAAATGGGCAGTGGTGGGGATGGTACAGATCCATGGACGGAACTGCATCCCAAATGTAAACTTTCTGCTTTAGACTCAGACAGATGTGAGGAAATAGTCTCACATTTCCACAGAAAGTAAAATACAAAAGTCTGCAGACACCATGGTTGAAGTAAAAACACTGCTGGAGAAACTCAGCAGGTCAAACAGTGTCCTTTGTAGAGCAAAGATAAGGATACAGAACTGACGCTTCGGGCTTGATCCCTTCATCAAGGCCTAAGCAAAATGTAGACACGCCCCAATCTGTTCCTACCTTGGTGAAGGGCTCAAGCCAGAAACATTAGTTATGCACCTTTATCTTTGCTACATGAAGGACACTGTCTGACCTTCGGAGTTTCTCCAGCAGTGTTTTTACTCACACTTCCACGGCATCAGTACATAAAACGGCAGAACAGAGACCAATTACCACTCAGTTCAAGAACCACTGAACATCATCAACAGAGCAGATGACCTGGTCGCTCAGCTGCAGAAGACACTGGGGCTGATCTTCCCTCCGTTCCTCACCTGTAAAACTCGCAGGTCTGGTTTCCAAACATTACGTTGACACTGCTTCCAGACCCCAGATATTGGCCAGTAACAGTGACCATCGTTCCCCCCGACTCTGGTCCTCTGCTCGGACTAAGGAACTGCAGATATGGTCTCTGTGGAAGGGAGGAGAGGAAGTGGTCAACAGCTGATTAAAGGTTCTCAAGTTTGACCCAACTGATGCTATGAGCAGTTTCTTTACAGGACAAATCACTTGGATGATAATATAATCAAAGTTCTCTGGCTTACATTTACGATGCTCATCCCAAGGGTGTTAGTGGGCTCTCTATCACTTGGAAAGAATACCTTCAATCATTTCCTCTCTTTCATCCAGTTTGCATTCACTAGCTTGAATGGACTCCGTTCTACATTGTACACTTGGTTCTACAAAGCTATAGTTAAGAAGTATCTAAAAGTACTATCTTTTTGAATAATAAAAGCCAATAAATACTTTCCACATATGCCTTGGGCAGCAGATTCTGTGGTTGTGATTGAATTTAAATTCCCTTTCCTGTCACTGAATGTAGAACTAAGAAAAATAAATAGCTTCTGATCGACAATGGATTAAAGAGAATGCATTCACTCGCTCCACATGGTTCCTGACTGAGAGGTTTTACCCAAAAAGTGGATGTAAATTTACTAGCAGCAAATAATTGAAGCTCTCAGCATGTTAGACAGTATCTGTGGTAAGAGAAACAGAGTTAACGTTACAGTTCAGAGACCCTCATCAGAACAGATGAAGGGTTCCTGCCTGAAATGTCAGCCGTTCTCTTCCTCCTGCGGATGCTGCTTGACCCTGCTGACTTCCTCCAGCAGGAGAGTATTTTACTCCAGATTCCAGAGTCTGCATTCTCCTAATTTCCCCCTCCTCTCCTTCACACAGATTGTCCGATCTGTTTCTCTTCCCACAGATGTGCCCGACCTGCAGAATGTTTCCACATTTGTTTCATTTCAGATTTCTAGCCTCTGGAATTTTTTAGATTTTCATTGACAATAAGTATATTTTTATTCCATTTGGCTTCCTCTTCTCTGTCTCATTCTGATGAAGGAGATGATGTAAGTCAGCCGACGCTGTAGTTGTAGTAAAAACACACCAAAATGCTGGAGGACCTTGGTCGGTCTCGCAGCATCCACAGAAGGTAAAGATATATCACTGACATTTCAGGCCTGAGTCCTTCCTCAGTTCTGATGAAGGGGCTCAAACCTGTAATGTTAAATCTATTTCTCATACCTGAAGAAGGGTTCAGGTCCGAAATGTTGCTCCTATAGATGCTGTGAGACTGGCCAGGTTCCTCCAGCATTTACTGGTGAAGGATACTGACTCCCTTCGACAATAAAGGAGGGAAGAGAATATGTTCTAAAAACGCCCCGGTAAGGTAAATGTGTTGGGAGATCAGACATCAGCTCAGTTTTCCTCAACATTTGTTTTAAAAATGAAAAAGAAACAACCAGTTCCAGAAAAATACCAATAAAGAAAACACATGCAGGCAGACTGGACAACCTGGCCTATTTAATTTTACACTGAACAAGATTTATAGATTGTGGTATTAGCAGAGATTTCTTCTGGGAATATTTGGACAAGATTATTTCTGTGGCCAATGGAAGTAAAGTTGCCTGTGTATAGAGCTCAGCCCAGACACCCTGTGTGGCCAACAGCACAGATAATCTTCAACCAACAAGGACACAAACCCTCAATGAAATTCAGAGAGAAAGTGGCTTTTGACTTGATGCTAATGTCCTGACCACAGTCCTCTCACATCTATACAGAATGGACCATGTGAAAGTTCTGGTGTGAAACACCAAAGTCTCCAGATGCTATGATTGTATTAAAATACAAAAATGCTGAAGGAACCCAGCAGGTCTTTGCCACAGGAGGCAAAGATACGTTACCGATGTTTCAGGCCTGAGCCCTTCCTCAAGGTATGAGCAAAAACCAGGCAAGTGTCAGAATTCAAAGGCTGGGAAGGAGGGGGGGGGGGGCGAAAGGGCAGGGGAGGAGCACAGGCCAAGTGTGGTGGAAAGTTCAAGAGTGGTATGGGATGGAAGAAAATTCTTTATCACTTGACATCTGAAACATGCCATCCTCTTTGGAACTGAAGATCATCCGGACTTCCGGGAATCCCAGCAGCTATCAATTGGAAATGGGTGGCCTTACCTGGACTCTTGTGGTGGCAAAGGAGAAGCAAGGAAGGGGAAATAATTGCAGAAAGGAAGTTAACATTCTGAGAGGGAGAGAGAGAGAGAGAGAGAGAGAGAGAGAGAGAGAGAGAGAGAGAGAGAGAGAGACGGGCACACACAGAGTGAGAAAGAGAGAGACCTACTTAATGGTTGAGATAGAGAGAGATAGAGGAAAGGGAGAGACGGACAGGAAATGACTGATACTTAGGGCCTGAACACTTCAAGGTTCTCTGCTGCCAAGGCCAATGTTTGTTATGGGTCCCACTGGGAATCTGCAAGGGTGTGAAATTTCCACCCTGACACACCCTGGTGAGCTACGTGGGATTTTGAAACCAGTAATTTTTTGTTGTGACAATCAAAATTCAGATGCTGGAAATCTGAACTAAAATCTGAAAGCATCAGTAACACACAGCAGGTCAGTTAGCCTGTGCGGAAGGAGAAACAGAATGAATATTTCAGGTTGAAGACTCAGAACGAAAAGGAGAGAGAGAACAAGTTAACTTCCTCTCTCCCCCCTTGGACGTTGCCTGACCTGCTGACCTGCATTTCCTAGTTTTAATTCAGATTTCCAGCATCTGGGGTTTTGTTGCCTTTTTTAAGTCTACTCCAATTTTTATTAATCTATTTTAAGTTCTGAAAATACATATTATCTACAAGTAACTACAACAAAAACTAATATGGACACTAAGAGGTCTCGTCTCTCTGCAAGACGAACCTGGAAGGCTGGACTGTAGCTCTGGACTGCTTTCTATACAAGGTCACCGGGATGCCCCCTGGTGACCTAGTGGGGTAATTACATATCACCACACACATTGCATTGTGCAAAGGAGCCAAAATCTCATTTGTCCACCTCCTTCCCCTGCTGAGTCATGTGGAAGAAGTTCCTGGAGCCAGTTCATCCTTTGGGACAACTTACCACAAAGGTGTACTGCATCGATGACTCGGTCATGAAATCGGGTTGACATTCGCCGACACACAGCTGGACTGGGCCTGACTGTTTGAGGGGCCTTGCTTCTCCCATTTCACACACAATCCTGTCAACAAAGCAGAATTAGAACACATTAAGAGCACGGAATGCAAACATATGTCACCTCACAGTGTTTGTGTGTACATCTGCTGCCACGGATGTTTTCTAATTTTACAACGACATTTTCAACTGAAATAAATGAATGTTCCTTGGCAGAGAGTGGGATAGATAAAGCTGCTGTCAAAGCCTGCACCAGGAACAAATTGTCCCCTACAGCAAGCAGCGTGTTGGGAATTTCAATTACAATGGCCAAAAAGATAACTTGAAAACACAATACCAAAATCTAGCTCAGGAGTTGATGGGTGTGGCAATTTACTGCAGCAATTGCAGTGTGTTTCATTCAACAGAACTCAAGGATAGATGAAAGAATGGTGACATGAAAACATAACCTCAAACCAACCACTGCAGAAGCAGTTCATGAGATTGAGACACAATGGTGATACATTACACAGTGTGTAGAACCTGCTCAGAGGAGATGCTTTAATGCTGGGAATCTTTAAACAGCACAAAACCACTAGATTCAGGGGAGATCACCCACGGAGGCACGTCATCGATATTGGAGATTTAGATTCAACTTTAATGACCTTGGGCCGAGTACAGATACAAAGCCAGTGAAATCAGAAGTACAGAGAATTGCGCTATTTACAAGTGACTGTGAATAAAAGAAGAGCTCCAGCAAACAGGTCCAAAAGCACTGACACTACCCTGTGGTGCAACACCACTCAGTACAGCGATGGGAGGTTCAGCAGGGTCACAGCCTCGGGACAGAACCTCTTCCTGAGCCTGAGGGTTGAGGAGTGGAGGCTCCTGTAGCACCTACCAGATGGGAGGAGAGTAAAAAGTCCATAGTTTGGGTGAGATGCAGCCTTGATGATCCTCTTTGCCCGGCCCAGACAGGGTTCCTGATAGATGTTCTCAATGGTGGGCAATTGGATGCCACTAATCCGCTGGGCAGTTCTCACCACCCACTGAAGTGCTTTACAGTCCGATACGGGACAGTGGCCGAACCATATACGAACTATGGGATTGGATTCGGGCCTTCCCCAACAAGTAATTCTCTCCAAATCTCAGCTTCAGATCGTGCACTAACTCACCCTCCCCCACACCTCTGGACTCCAGATCCCTCCCCTGAGTACTGACACATCCACTCCCAAACACCAACAACGCACTCAACAATTCAAGCTTCCTTTCTTATCATGCTAGTTCAGAAGATTCTCGCTATTGAAATATTATTTTTAATGAAGCCTCACTGAAGTTTTATACACAGCTACTTTAGGAGCTGCCAACTTTTATGCGCAGGACCCTGGCCAAAGAAGGCAGGTATAGAGGACACCCTTTTTACCACCCTATCTCCGTGGCTCCAGCTTTGTGGAGTTATGGACTTTCAGTCCAAGACCCCCTCCATCATCCAGTGCTCCTGACGGCCCTCCCAGTCAGTGTGAATCTTTCCCTTTTATTTGACCTCCCACAGTACAACGCTTCACACTTGTCCAGATTAAACTCTATCTGCCATTTCTCTGCACCGATTTTCATCTCATCAATACCTCGCTGTGTCCTCACGATCCACAGCCCCGCCAATTTTCATATCATTTGCAAACATCCTCATGTGCTCCATTATGTATGGGCATTGATAAAGTGGAGGTTTTAGATGTAATGATATGGAATGAAGGGAGATCCAGCAGTTGTCAACTCTCTGTCAGCCCTGGCCTGTTGAGCAAAGAATATAACTTTTAGCCACGTCTGATACCCCTGATGTACTGCTCTTTCCTAAAGATGCTCTGAACAACGTTTTCAGGGATTATGCATTGAATTGTAATCCACCTGAAGCACAAGTCTCAGTAAAATTGCAAAGAAGCACATTCTGAAGCATCAGTTTACTTCCTGCTGCTCTACTGAGGCCAAGGAGTCACCCAGAGGAGATCTTCACGTGTTCTGGGAAATAAAGGATCACCAGCCTGGGCTCTTCACTTCCTATGGATGCTGTGTGACCCACTGAGATTCTTCAGTCTGTAGATTTTCTTGTTCAACTCCATATCTAGTTCTTGAGTGTCACTATCTCAGAGGATCTTTCCTGAGCTAATGCACTAATGGCATCGTGAAGAAGGTACGTCAGTGCCTCTACTTCCTCAAGAGTTTGCGGAGGTTTGGAACGACACCAGAAAGCCTGGCAAATTTCTACAGAGATGCGTTGAAAAGTGGGCTGACCAGCTGCATTGCAGTCTAGCATGGGGACACCAATACCCACGAGTGTAAAGCCCTGCAAAAGGTAGTGGGCACAGCCCAGGACATCACAGTCAAAACCCTCCCCAGAATATCTACAGGGAACACTGCCATCGGAGAGCAGCAGCAATCATCAAGGATCCACCCCACCCAGCACACGCTCTGTTCTCACTGATGCCATTAGGAAAGAGATCTCGGTGCCAAGAGACTCACAGCCCCAGGTTCAGGAACAGCTGCTCCCCCTCCACCCTCAGACTCCTCAACAACAAACTCAATCAGGGACTCATTTAAGGACACTAACCTTGCAAATTATCGATTTTTTTACTTTCTGTATTGCAGTTTATTTGTTTACATATGTACATTGTGTAGAGTTTATTTTGCTCAAGTGGTAATTTTGCTCA
Source organism: Narcine bancroftii (assembly GCF_036971445.1). NCBI lineage: Eukaryota > Metazoa > Chordata > Chondrichthyes > Torpediniformes > Narcinidae > Narcine > Narcine bancroftii. Next base: position 256,136,264 of record NC_091473.1, read on the forward strand.
CAGGGAAAAGAATCACAGGGTTGTGTGTGATATTGTGTTTGCACTCTGACCATAAATCTGAAATCTGTTCCTTAATACAAACCCCTGCCCTTAATGACTGTCACTATGTCATTCCTTCTTCCACAGCTTGACACCAGCACGGTGGAACCATTAGCGTTATCGCTGGGAGTTGGTCCATGGTGGCCCATGGACTGGCATCTGCTGATGAATAGATGTAGCCCTCACCTGATGTACTGCCTGATCCAAAGATAGTCTGCCAGTCTAACACCAACTGGATTACTTCCACAGGGGTAGTGAACAGAAGCAAACTTGTGTCATTGATGGAGACCGGGCACCTCATTACATTTTATAAAGACAGAGAAATGCTGGAGGAGCTCTGCTCGTCTCACAGGGTCCTTCTTCAAGGTAGAAGCAAAAAGCAGGCAGACCACGCTAGGGATTAAGAGGGAGAAGGGGAGAATTGATTTTGGCTCTGTGAAAGGAGACAGAGAGAGAAGGTGAGAGAGAGTGAGCACACGCGAGCTGGGAGAAAGGCAACAGGGAGACGAAGGGGGAGTGCGGTTTCTTAACAGGATCATCTTGTATACCTCTCAGATCTTCTACCGTTGATGTCAAACTGTCCAGACTGTGGCTGGTGTTGACACGGCAACAGAGTTATGTCCTTCATTGCAGAGTTTGAAGGTTGCAGACAAAGGCTTGGCAAGGGACCAGCACTCACCAAATGTCAACATGTGTAAGCATCCAGCTTATGCCTCTCACCTCTAATGTTAAACAAAGGAATAATTCATCTCAACGGCAGGAAACGTGAGTGAAATGGGGGGAGAAATGCTTGCAAAAAGGTGCTGACAGCACATCCATATGCCTCCACGCCCCCCCCCCCCAATACGGTCCCTATCCCTCCACCCCCCACATGGTCTGTATCCCTCCACCCCCCCATGGTCCATAGCCCTCTACCGCCCCCCCAGTCTGTCCGTATCCCTCCACCCCCCCATACTGTCCGTATCCCTCCACCCCCCCACATGGTCTGTATCCCTCCACCCCCCCATGGTCCGTATCCCTCCACCCCCCCATGGTCCGTATCCCTCTACCCCCCCCCCCCCCCACATAGTCTGTCTCCCTCCAGACGTACAACCAGCATCTAATTTCTGACAGCAGATGATTCTTTGCACCAATTGGGCTCGATGTTGCTTGGTTTCTATTGTCCTCCACAGGGAAATGCCCGGTTCTCCTGGAATCAACTGGAACGTTAATTTCGAGTTGGACTAAAACCTCCCACGTGCGGAGAATCATTTTCACCTGAATTTAACAGATGGGTCAATTTGTAGATTAAAGTAATGAGCTGTGGAATATCACATCAGCATCATTCTATGTTTGTTTGCCAACAGTATTTTCCAGCTGAAACTGTTTATATTGATCTTGAAATCTTTTTCAAACTGAAACGATCATGATGGATTTTATGAAAACAAAATGCTCATTTGGTTAAAAGCATTGAAATTCATTTCAAGATTGAAAGATATTCACAGCGGGATACACTCTGAACACAAGCACTTATCTCTTCCCTTATGCACATGAACTTGCTGTGATGGCACTTTGTGACATAATCAGGCTCCTCGTGTTTAAGTCCAACCACCTACCTAAAGTGACAGATCAGAAAGTGCAGCAGTGAGCTCAATACTGGCCATTCCTTTCCCTAGTTCATCTCAGCTATGGCCCCGTCCAGTCTGCAGGACAGACCCCGTGCAGAGCCCAGGATGGGGTACAACATGAGAGATGTGGCCAGATTAGTGTGTGAGCTAAGGTCTGGCAGATGGAGGACACTGTCAGAAACATGAGGGCATCCTGCTTACAAGCAAAATTAGATTGAATTTTTATTTAAATGGTGAATGATGGAAGGATGAAGGATGAACCTTTGCAATTCATGCACAGGCCTTCCCAAGGCTGCCGTGCAGGACTTGGGAGGGCCTGTGCATGAATTGCAGAGGTTGGTCTGCAGGTGCATCAGGCTATCAAGAAAGCAAATGAGACAACTGTGGCCTTCATTTCTGGAGGGATTGAATTTCGGAGCAGAGAGGTTCTGTTGTAACTGTACAAGGTCCTGGTGAGGCCGCATCTGGAGAACTGCGTGCAGTTCTGGTCTCCTGACTAGAGGAAGGGTGAACTGGCTTTGGAGGTGGTGCAGAGGAGATTCCAGAGATAAAAACACACAAACATGCTGGAGGGACTCAGCCGGTCTTTCAGTACCTGTACCAGACAGATATATTATCGACGTTTAGGGCCTGAGCCCTTTGTCAAGGAATAAGCAGAAAGGTATCCAATATATCTTTGTCTCTTATGGCCACTGTGAGACTAGCTGAGTTCCTCTAGCATGTTAGTGTATTTGTACTACAATCACAGCATCTGCAAACTTCTGTGTTTCACCCTGACTATAGAGTTGAAAGGGTTAGCCTATGAAGAGTTGCCTGGAACTCTGTATATTGGAGTTTAAAAAAAAATGAAAGGAGATCTTATAGAAACACATCGAATCACGAAAGGAGCAGATAAGGCAGAATCGGGGAGGTTGTTTCCACTGGGAGGTGAGGCTAGATCTAAGGAACAGAGCCTCAAGATACAGTGGAGTAAATTTCAGATGGAGATGAGGAGAAACTGCTTCTCCCATGGAGTTGTGAATTGCGCAATTCTCTTCCCAAGGAAGGAGTAAGGACGTCAAATGGATTATTGCATGGTAGGAAAATTCAGGAAGATAAGAAGAGTCCATGTCCAATCAGACGTGACCTTATGCTCAATGGGGTGGATTTCTTGTATTTCTATGGTTGACCCTGCTAATGGCTTTGATTTCTGGTAATTACAATTCCATATGCAATGGTAAATTATCCGAAGAAAGCAATGTTCGTGGTTATCACAAGATGGTTCAGTGAAGAAAGTCCATTCATTGTCTGACTGGCCATTCTGGCTTCTGCAGCTGCTGAGATGGTTTAAATCACCACAAAGCTTTGTCCCTAGGTAATGCCAATACCTCCAGTCGGTCATCGTCAAATGAGCTCAGATTCATTCATTGGAATCTAAATGCAGTTCGAATCATAGATTGTAAGACATACACAAACGTGCTGGAGAATCTCAGCAGGTCACACAGCATCCACAGGACGAAAAGGGGAACCAACGTTTCAGGCCTGCGCCCTTTGTCAGGAATGACTGATCCAAAACATTGGTTCCCCTTTACTTCCTCTGGATGCTGTGAGACCTGCTGAGATTCTCAAACATATTTGTGCATTACACTCAACCCCAGCATCTGTAGATTTTATTGTTTAACTGATAGATCATAACTCTAGGTTTCTGACTTTCATCCAAGCCTGAAACTTGATCTTATGGAATATTCAGCTCTCTGGGAGAGCCCTCCAAACATCTGCCACATTAATCCCACGATAATGATTCCCATTTCTTGCTTGCTGCACCTGCTTGTCACTTACATGGATATCCTTGCCAACCATCTTCTACCAAGGTGCCCACTTCATCCATATCTACCCTTCTACTTAAAAGTTTTTCAGAACTTAATTTTCCATCTTTTTTTGATCAGCAGAAGACTTGAATATGTCACATTATTCACCAGGCAAAAAAACAGGGAATGCAGAGAACACAAAATAAAGCCAGGAGCTGCAGAAAGGCCCAGGAGTCTCGGCAGTTCTGTGCAGAGAGACGTGCCATCTATCTCACACTGGCCTTCTCTCTCTGCTCCGCCATGCACTTGCTGCACCTCAGTCCTAATTGCCTGGAAACATTGAATCTGTCGACACCCACTGAGTTTCATGATCTTCCTTGATATCGACTGTAGGTTGAAACATGGAGCCCTGGCTGGAGAACCATACATTCCATAAGCTCTTAAGTAAACTGTACCTCATCTTGTTTCCTCAATCTCGCAACACCCTCGACCCATTAGCTTGCTTTCTGCAACAATTTCCTGCCTTGAAACCTTGCTGGTCTGGAAGGTAAATGACAATGACTGCAGAATGATTGGAACATGTTGGAGGGAGGGCAGCTGGGCACCTTGTACATGACTATGGTGCAATCAATAACCACAACAGACACTAAACGAGAGATTAAAGGCTTTAATGCCCAGAAATATCAGGCATATTTCTACATGCTTCTGGCCCAGGTCCAAGGCCGGTATGGAGGAAGGAGACTAGGGTTATCAGCCTTTATGAGAAATCTACGGGGAGGAGTTACAGGGTTGGAGGTGGGCCAGCCTGTACAGTCTAGTGAGGTCACATCTGCACTACCATGCTCCACGACAATCGCTCTCAAATCTCTGGTGAGTGTTGTGTTCAATTCTGGTCACCTTATGACAGGAAGAATGTGGAAGCTATGGAGAGGGTGCAGAGGAGATTTACCAGGATGTTGCCTGGATTGAAGAATGTCTTATGATGCAAGTCTCTAGTGAATGTTGTGTTCAGTTCTGGTCACCTCATGACAGGAAGAATGTGAAAGCTATGGAGAGGGTGCAGAGGAGATTTACCAGGATGTTGCCTGGATTGAAGAATGTCTTATGATGCAAGTCTCCGGTGAGTGTTGTGTTCAGTTCTGGTCACCTCATGACAGGAAGAATGTGGAAGCTATGGAGAGGGTGCAAAGGAGATTTACCAGGATGTTGCCTGGATTGAAGAATGTCTTATGATGCAAGTCTTATGAGGCCAAGAGCCCATGCCACCCAATTAACCTATCGCCCAGTAACACCAACTTCTACTGTGATGAGAGGCTGGTCAGAATTAACACGAACCTTAGTAAAGATCTGGACCCACTGCAATTCGCCTATCGTCACAATGCGCTTCACAGAAGATGCAATATCGCTGGCTCTCCACTCAGCTCTGGATCATCTCGAAAACCGCAATTCACAATACAGCTGCTCTTCATCGATTAAAGCTCAGCCTTCAATACCATTATTCCCTCAGTGCTGATCGAGAAGCTCCAAACTCTGGGCCTCTGTACTCCCCCTGGATCCTTGACTTTCTCATTGGAAGACCACAGTCAGTATGAATTGGAAACAACGTCTCCTCCTCACTGATCATCAAGGATGCGTGCTTAGCCCACTTCTCTACTCGTTGTACACCCATAACTACGTGGCCAGGCACAATTCCAATTTATCTATAAGTTTGCCGATGACACCACAGTTGTTGGCAGAATCACAAATAGCAATGAGGAAGTGTCCAGGAGGGAGATAGATCAGCTTGTTGAACGTTGTAACAACAACCTTGCGCTCAATCAAGGAGTTGATTGTGGGCTTCAGAAGGAAGTCAGGAGAACACAACTCAGGCCTCATTGAGGGCTCAGTAGTGGAGAGGGTCAAGAACTTCAAATCTTGGGTGAAAACTTATCTGAGGATCATCTGCCCTGGAGCCTCCACATTGATACAATCACGAAGAAGGCTTGCCCACGGCTATACTTTGTTAGGTGTTTGAGGCGGTTCAGTATGTCACCAAAGACTCTCATAAACTTCTACAGATGGACTGTGGAGAGCATTCTGGCTGATTACATCACTGCCTGGTACGGAGGCGCCAACTCTCAGGACAAGAATAAATCCAGAGGGTTGTTAACTTGGCATGCGACAACACAGATGCCAGACTTCACTCCATCGAGGGCGTTTACATGAGGTGGTGTCTTAAAAAAGCAGCCTCCATCCTGAAGGACCCCCATCACCCAGGCCATGCCCTCTTCACTCTGCTACCATCGGGGTAAAGGTCCAGGAGCCTGAAGACGAGCACCCAGCGACACAAGGACAGCTTCTTCCCCTCTGCCATCAGATTCCTGAATGATCCATGAACCACAGACACGGCCTCACTTTTCGTACTCAGTTATTGTTATTTTATTTATATTGATGTTGTAGGATGGTTATAATCTGAACGTTTGCCCTGTGACGCTGCCGCAAAACATCGAATTTCATGACTTGTTCATGACAATAAATCCTGATTCTGACCCCCGGTACATTTTGAAGGGTGGGAGGAAACCAAAGCCCCCAGAGGAAACCCACACAGACACAGGGAGAACATACAAACCTCTTTACAAAGACTGCAGGATTTAAACTCCGGTCCTGGTCGCGGTGCTGTAACGGTTTGCACTAACCGCTACACTTACTGTGCCACTCAGAGGGCAGTGAATCTTTGGAATTCTCTATCAAACATTTGAATATATTCAGGACACAGATGATATAACCATAGAACATTACAGCACAGAAACAAGCCCCTTCGGCCCTTTTAGTCTGTGCCAAACCACTTTTTTTGCCTAGTCCCATTGACCTATACCCAGTGCATATCTCTCCATACCCCTCCCATTCATGTACCCATCCAAATTCTTCTTAAATGTTAAAATTGAGCCGGTTCACCACCTCAGCTGGTAGCTCATTCCACCCTCCCACTGCTCTCTGTGTGAAGAAAATCCCTCTCATGTTCCCCTTAAACTTCCTCTTTCACCCTTAATCCATGTCCTCTGGTTTGTATCTCACCTCCCCTCAGTGGAAAAAGCCGACCTACATTTACTCTGTCTGTCCCCTTCTAACTTTAAATACCTCGATCAAATCTCCCTCATACTTCTACGCTCCAGGGAATGAAGTCCTGAACCTGTTTAACCTTTCCCTGTAACTCCTGAAGTCTGGGCAACATCCTAGTAAATCTTCTCTGCACTCTTTCAATCTTAATGATATCCTTCCTGTAGTTTGGTGACCAAAACTGCACACAATCCTCCAAATCTGGCCTCACCAATGTCTTGTACAATTTTATCATAACATGATGGTTATATTTTTGGGGTGGGCATGAGGAGAGTATTAGGGTAATGAAGAGCTATTGGTTTAACAGAGGCAGGTGAAGTTGAGGTAAAGGATTGGCACTGACCCGATGAATGAACAGAGATGGGCTGAGCTTTGTCCCTGTTTCCCACGTTCTCAGTTCTACATTCCTCCTGCTTCACTGTTGATTGGCGACGGATGGATGAAGCAGGTTTCCAGCAGTAAAAATAAGATGTTCACCAATACTTCCTCTTCCCTCTTTGTGGCAGTGAAATGGATCATTAAAAAAAGTGGGCCTCACATCATCTTTTCCTTTAATTTATTGCAGATGTGATTTGATTTGCGTTGGCGAATACTTTTGCTGAATAAACCTGGCCTGAAGCAGCAGGTTTTCATTGCTCCCAGGTGAGAGACGTCATGCTCAACAGCTGGAATGGACGGAGTTGCAATGTGCAGCTGTAGGAGGAAGTCAATCCCCGTTGGGTGGATCTGCCGTGAAATGGAACATGTTTTACGGGAGCCAGCTGGGGTTGGAAATGGTGCAGGATGAGATGAGGCAGCGTTTAACAGGATGAACAGTGACTTCTGGGAGATCATCTACCATGACGTTACTGAAGTGCATCGGTTTATGTCTAATTAATATCCCATTGGCAAAACATGGTGGTGATTTAACTGATATAACCGATTATAAATCTAGAAACTAGGACTAGATACCTGTGGCAACTGGAGGTTGAGATGTTGAGCAGAAGGCTCAGGAATAATGAATGACATCAGACCACTCAGGACTGTCAAGAGATGCGCAGAATAATACACAGAGTGAAGAGAATTTCTCCAAATCTGTGCATCAGAGAATAGAAAAGCAAAAGGACAATTATCTCGGAATCCTGGTAAAGATTCCCCGAGGCTGGCATGGTGTACATCACCACATTCACCTATTTGGTAAGGGCAGGTGAGGCAAGGTGCAGTCATCCGTCATGCCCTGCAGCAAAGCTGCCTGGATTTAGAAACTCCAGGAATGCACAAGCACAAAGCCACAATTCCCAGAGGTTTATAAAGCAGGGGTCAAGTTAGACCACTGCACAAAGCCACACATATTTTCAACCTCCTCGGATAAATATGGCATTACAGCTTAAACATAGGCAAAGATTTCACCCAGGGCCCGTGGTGTGTACAGGAACAGAGCTGGGTGCATAATTCACCCTGGGCCCGTGGTGTGTACAGGAACAGAGCTGGGTGCATAATTCACCCTGGGCCCGTGGTGTGTACAGGAACAGAGCTGGGTACATAATTCACCCTGGGCCCGTGGTGTGTACAGGAACAGAGCTGGGTATATAATTCACCCTGGGCCTGTGGTGTGTACAGGAACAGAGCTGGGTGCATAATTCACCCTGGGACCGTGGTGTGTACAGGAACAGAGCTGGGTACATAATTCACCCTGGGCCCGTGGTGTGTACAGGAACAGAGCTGGGTACATAATTCACCCTGGGCCAGTGGTGTGTACAGGAACAGAGCTGGGTACATAATTCACCCTGGGCCAGTGGTGTGTACAGGAACAGAGCTGGGTACATAATTCACCCTGGGCCAGTGGTGTGAGCAGGAACAGAGCTGGGTGCAGATGGATACCGCTCAGAACTGCAATTCTCCTTGCTAAGGTAGAGAAACCACTAATACTGGTCCCTGTTCCTCCCTCCGACAGCAGCTGGCGCCGATTAGTTGAGAAGCACTAGAGATAAAAGGTGCTGGAATCTGGAGCAAAACCCAATCGCTGGACAACTCTGTCGGTGGAGAGGATCTGTGGGAGATCCTGCAGGTCTCCTCCACCAGCAACCCCCTCCTCTTGCCCAGCCCACACTCTTCCCCTCTCTGTCCAGCTCCTCTCCCAGTGTCACTCTCTGCTTCACTCATCCCCTGCACTCCCTTGTCTCACACCCCACACCCTCTCCCTCTCTCTTGGCTATTTCCCGCCTCTCCATGCCCAGTGCTTTCACCCAAACCATCAACAATCCCTTCTCCCCCCACTGCTGCTGCCTGACCAGCTGCGTCTCTGCTGCAGGTCGGTCCCCACTCCTGGGATGGGGCAGAGCACTGCACCTTCAGAACTTCTCCACAAACCTCGAGAAGATGAAGCTTCACTTTAGCACAAACCAAACCCCTTCAATTGGTCTTCTTTGAAGCTTAGCAATGACCACTTGTTCCATAAATCGGGGTGGGGTGCTCACTCCTCCCTTCAGGGGAATGAGGCTGGTGTTTTACCTCACTGACCCTGTGATGCTCGACTGTTAAAATTTACAAATCAACTGACCTCTTAACTGTCTTCAGGAAATGATCCCTGTTCTGAAACCTGAATGCGGATGTTCCTGCTCAATGAAGCATAATCTCGGTGAAGGAGGCAGGAGATGTAACCTCATTGTCTGAGGTCATCTGTCTGCTTGTACAAGTCTGCAGTTATCTGCCTCATAAAGTACACACTATCTTTTGCTCTATGATTATTGTAAATATTTATCTTCTATCACTTGGTGTATTTATTATTTTTAAATTTGGACATACAGCACAGTAACAGGCCCTTCTGGCCCACAAGTCAGTGCTGTCCAATTTACACCCAATTAACCTACACCCCCAGTACGTTTTGAAAGGTGGGAGGAAACCGGAGCCCCTGAAGAAAACCCACGTAGACACGGGGAGAACGTACAAACTCCTTACAGACAGCACGGGATTCGAACCCTGGCCCTGATCGCTGGTGCTGTAACAGTGTATTAACCATTAGGCCAACTGAATTGTTATGTATTATAGGTTTTTTTTAAACAAAGAGCCTATTTGGCTGCATCAAGTAAGAATGTCAGAGCCAATGTGCATTCTACAATGTGTATGTCAAAAACATTGCACACCACTGGGTTTAACCCCAGGGTGTACTGACAAATCAATCATCTACCCTCCTTTGTGTTCATTACAGCCCCCTACCTACCCACAGGAGGAACAGTTCAACCTTACTCTGTGGAGTCTGCAAGCATGCCCTTCCTCCCAGATCCCCAAACCGTGCAGTTTGATCGATTCATTGGAAGTTGTGAGTGGCCCCTCGCGCATAGGTGAGTGGTGAACCTGGTGGTGGGGAGAGCTGACGGGAATGTAGAGGGAACGAAGCAGAGTCAGCGTTGATAGTCAGCACTGACTCAGGGGCTGGAGAGCTGTTAATGCACTCTCCACCAGATGCGGTGAGAATTGCATCCACTTGTCAAATCTTGGCTTGAGTTTGTGTCCAAACCCGTCCAACGTGAAACCAGTGGGTGCTGGAGACTCTTCAAATCAACACTAGATTCTCCCAATACCCAATTTATCTCAAATCTAGGTAGAGTGGGACAATGTCCAGACACTTGGCAGGAAGGTTTTTAACCATTCTGCAGGAAGGTGACACTGACTTACATAGAACAGTGTGATTTCACGCAAGTTTGTTGTGTCGAATTGAAGGCATCCACTTTAAACAGAGATGGGGATGAATTTCTTCAGCCAGAGGGTGGTGAATCTGTGGAATTTTCTGCCAAGTTATTGGGTGTATTTAAGGCAAAGATTGACAAATTCATGATTAGCCATGGCATCAAAGGTTATGGGGAGAGGGCTGGGCAGTGGGGGTGAGTGGGGACATGGATCAGCTCATGATTGAATGGTGGGGCAGACTCAATGGGCTGAATGGCCTATTTTAATCCTATATTTTATGGATTATTTTTTACACCTGTGTAAAGTGGACTATTTACTTCTTGATGCATTCAGATAATGAGGTACATTCCCAACTTTGGTTTAAGTTGACCACATGAATTCTTCACCAGATAGCCCAGATCCCACTCTGAATCAATGGAAAATTATATTGAGAAGGTCATGTCATGGAAGAGAGTTCAATCAGACAGCCAGAAGTTTATTTTGAGAGCATTGTGATGGGACTTACTGTTCAGCAATGACGTAACCGTCCAACAGCGGGATACACTGGACTCCTGCCACACGCACGCTGTTGGCAATGTCCAGGAAATCGAGGCCCAGGTTGACTCCGTGGATGGTTACCTTTGTCCCTCCTTCACGTGGACCAGATGATGGGGACACCTGAGAAAACAGAGGAACAGATTCACCCCATTCACAGCCAGCCCCTTCCGTATTCCCTCAACATTCACTCGCATTTGTCTTCTGAGGTCTGTCTTGGTGTTCAGTGCAACCTTACCATGGGCACTGAGAGATTCAGAGGATTCAGGCGCAGGCTAGTTCGACTGGAAAGCTTTGCTGAAGACTCACAGTGCTGTGATAAATAGTGGCAAGATCACCTATGGCGCCTTTTAATTTGCCGCAAAGCCTGCATTCCTCTTATCCGCATTGTAGAACTAACAGTTGCCAAGCAACAATAATGCAAGCACACACAAAATTACAACCGAGATACCAGAGATCAGTGAATTAAAACTGCCGACAGTTAGAGCCCTCAGGATTACAAAGCTCTACAGAAATCGGAAAGCTAAAACAAAAACAGCTTTTGTTGTGGGGTTGAGGCAGACGAGAAATGTTCCCCCATCAAGGTAGAAAGTTGCCAGTCCCAAACTGCACAGCTTTTGTTGCAAAGGAACATAAGGAAGGAAGACATGAAAGAAAGGTAAGAGTTAAACTCGGCTCAAGGGAAAGCTGAGAATGTTCAAAATAGATACTGATTTCATTGCTGGCCTCAAATGCGACAGGCCATCTTGATTCAAAATATATTTCTGGGTAAAGTGTCTGAACAAGCTGACAATATTCAAACTTGACTAACAGATGTAAAAAAAGTGTCTCAATAAAGGGTTTCAGCCTGAAGCATCGACCCTTCTTCTTCTCCCACAGACGCTGTTCGCTCCCGCTGAGTTCCCCCAGCAGGTTGAGTTTACCTTCAAATGTCCTCTGGTGTTTGCTCTTCCTGCCCTGTGGAAAAAAAGGCACTGGGTCTACCTTATCAATGCCTCTTGTAGTCCTCTATTAAATCTCCTCTCATCCTCCTCCTTCCCCTCCAACTCCTGCTGACATTTTGGGGGGTACTAGTACAATCCCAGCAATATGACAGCCGTCTTCTTATTTCTGAGTTCCAACTGTATAATCTCACTAGACGATACGCCTGGATGTGCTCTCAGTACTGGTGCAACGTCCCTCCCACTCACAGACACAGCTTCTCTGCTCCCTCACTCCATTCTAACATACCTACAGTATCTGCATCCCACCCCCCAGCCATGCCCGAAATGTTGACTGAACATTTCTCCCCACGGACACTGCCTGATCTGCTGGGTGACCACCGCCTCTCTTTGTTCTTCCAAGATTCCAGCAGCTACAGTTCTTGTGCTTGTCTTGTTCATCCTCACTCCTGGCCCCACCTGCATTGACTACTGAACTCATCTGCCACACGACTGCCTTGGTGAACTTTGCTGCCTACATTATAAGCTGTATTTCCAACAACCGTCAGCCTATCCTAAAGAAAAATGACAAAACCTCGTGCTCTCCACCATTGCTGCTACCATTATTAAATTCCACGTATGGAAATTTACATTTTCTATTTTTCCTGTGGGATTAGAATTCAAGAGCTCTTGACCTTTAAAGTAACACAGTAAAACCTCCGTTATCTGGAATTCAAGTAATCGGCAGCCTCAAGCATCTGGCAAAAAATCATGGAAAATAAACAGGTTTAAAATTGGAGGGCCTCGCCGTTAATTCACCAATCCACGCCAGACTCCATCTCAAGCAATCGGAAAATTCACTTATCCGGCATCTACCAATCCCCAGAGATGCAAATACCAGGGGTTTTCCTGTACTCTGTGTGATAATTCAGAAACTGCTCTCCATTGAATGACCTGTTCCAAAATCTGTCAGGATGTCCTCCGAGTGGTTTAAAGCTTTGGTTACTGGATGCTATGTGAATGCAGTAACTGAATGCCTGGTATCAGTGAGTTCCATTCACAGAAGATACAAACTCCACCAGATTTTCAAAGATGGAGACCGGACATGCCTGAACCATCTGATCTCATCAACCTTCTCCCATCGGCCTGGCCTGCAGCTTATATTAAATAAAGCCACAACATTCGCAGTCTCTGGCACCTTGGTGGAACCCAATGACGATGCCAATATCTCTCCCAAGGCTCCTTCTCTTCCCACCATCACCTGGGTGCATGTGACTAGGGCCAGGTTACTCTGAGGAACACAAGGCCCACAGAGGTGGTCAATCACCAATTCTCCAATGATGAGCAGCTGACTGCACTCACTACACTTGTTCAAGGAGGGTGGGAGAAGGAGAGAATACAGCACTGTAACATGCCACGAGAACGTGCTGCCCAATCACATCCAATTAATCTACAACCCCCCCAGTATGTTTCAAACGGTGGGAAGAAACCCACGCAGACGCGGGGAGAGCGTACAAACTCATTACAGACAGCGCAGGATTCGAACCCCTGTCCTGATCGCTGGCGCCGCAACAGCGCTGTGCTAACCGCTACGCCAACCGTGCCGTCCAAGAAAATGAAAATCAAGGCCTGCAGACTACCTGAATTAAAGAGAAGGTTGGGAACACTCAGCATGCCCTGCAGCCCCAGTGAAGACAGCGACAGAGTTCTGATGAAGAAGTTCAGTGAAGGAAAGTTTCAATGCAATGTACAACTTCAGCACAGGAAATCAGCTTTTGTAGGCCATAAATGAATAAAAAACAGTGTGGATCAAATCCACCGACCTCTTCAACCGCTTTTGCTTTGTGTGGAATTTACTGTGAAGATAAAGGATAAGCTGAGGTTGAAGTCGGAGCTGATGTGTATCCATAGACCAGTATCTCGGGCCTTGCATCATTCTGACAGATTTCTTTAATGAGCTACAACACTGTCAGATAAACCAGAAAAATCTCCACAGGTTCAATTGCGCTTTTTTAAAAATACGCCCCTCTGACTTCAGTACTAATGACTCCAAAATAAACAGTGAAGAATTTATGCAGAGCTCCTGGAGTGAAGAGTAAATTACTGCTGAGCACAGCAGCAATGTCACCTGCCTATCACAGCACACGGCCTTGCTCCGCGTCAGCAAGACCTTCCTGTACTTTGTTGGAGAAATAACAAAACATTAACACCAGGTACTTCTACCAACAGCAATTCATTACTGAGCAGATTGTTTAAAAGTGGCATAACTCATCAGCAGGAGATGACAGGGAAGCTTTGCTGCTGACATCCAGCAATCTCATCCCACTCCCGGCTACCTGATGCTCGCGACTGCACCCCACTGAGGTGAGAGCTGGGTTAACGAGACAGTGGAGAGGAGCAGTCTCCTCCCAGCCTGGTGCTGAATAGCAGGAATTGTGCTACAAACTTGGCTGCTCTTTCCCTGCTGTTGTGAGACTCGTTCGTGCCTTCTAACTGCACAGCTGGTACGCAGGAGAGCGGAAACTGATGATAAAAGCGCCTTCATACTCCAAATTAGCAAGAGCTCCCCAACCCCTGGGCCTGTGGGCTACACTAATTGCCCTGCGTCTTTCGGAGCAATGGGATAAAGAACATTCCAGGACACTACAGGCCCTTTGGCCCATGATGTACTGACCTACATAACCATACTCAACAAACTAACCCTTTCCTACCTCACACCCAATACCCTCTAATGCAGGGGTGTCAAACTCAAATTCACAGAGGGCCAAAATTAAAAACTTGAACTAAGTCGTGGCCGAACTAAATATTTATTGAAAATTTTCAACAACATCTGCATGTTTTCTCTTCTTTCAACATATGTAATGTTAAACTTTTTCTTATTAAAATATGCGTTTAATAATAGTTTTGGTTAAACTCTTTCCAGAAGAAGCATTAACAAATGAGAAATAAAATATTCAATAAAAAATATTTCTCTAAAGCCTTTCTTTCTTTGGCTTGGCTTCGCGGACGAAGATTTATGGAGGGGTAATGTCCACGTCAGCTGCAGGCTCGTTTGTGGCTGACAAGTCCGATGCGGGACAGGCAGACACGGTTGCAGCGGTTGCAAGGGAAAATTGGTGGGTTGGGGTTGGGTGTTGGGTTTTTCTTCCTTTGTCTTTTGTCAGTGAGGTGGGCTCTGCAGTCTTCTTCAAAGGAGGTTGCTGCCCGCCGAACTGTGAGGCGCCAAGATGCATGGTTTGAGGCGAGATCAGCCCACTGGCGGTGGTCAATGTGGCAGGCACCAAGAGATTTCTTTAGGCAGTCCTTGTACCTCTTCTTTGGTGCACCTCTGTCACCCTAACCCTAACCCTAACCCTAACCCCTAACCCTAACCCTCAGGAGAGCTTGCCATATAACACGATCTTGGGAAGGCGATGGTCCTCCATTCTGGAGACGTGACCTACCCAGCGCAGTTGGATCTTCAGCAGCGTGGATTCGATGCTGTCAGCCTCTGCCATCTCGAGTACTTCGATGTTAGGGATGAAGTCGCTCCAATGAATGTTGAGGATGGAGCGGAGACAACGCTGGTGGAAGCGTTCTAGGAGCCGTAGGTGATGCCGGTAGAGGACCCATGATTCGGAGCCGAACAGGAATGTGGGTATGACAACGGCTCTGTATACGCTTAACTTTGTGAGGTTTTTCAGTTGGTTGTTTTTCCAGACTCTTTTGTGTAGTCTTCCAAAGGCGCTATTTGGTCTTTAAGCTCCTTTTAAATGTATTTTTTTTCACAAGCCAATAAGTCAAAAAAATAACAACTTGCTTCGATGACAAACAGGTTTGTCTTTTAAAATGATGAACATATAGTCTGCCTCCCACCTGTCTTGAAAGGTCCTGTTTTCTGTCTTTCGTTTGGCCATTTTTCGTAAGGGGTTTATAACATGTGAGTTAGGCGACAGGTCGCAGATGTTAATGAAAGTAAAGAGAGGAGGTGGGGGCGATTAGCGGGCTGATGGGCCGGCGCCAATGCATTTGCAAAGCGTTCTGGGATTTGTAGTATTAGCTGTGCATGCGCTCTACTGGCGCAGCGGCCAGCGCTAATACATATTTGATATGATCTTGCGGGCCAAATATAATTATATCACGGGCCAAATTTGGCCCGTGGGCCTGAGTTTGACATGTGTGCTCTAATGCATTCGTGTGCCTGTTTAAGAGTCTTTTAAATGTCCCTGGCTAGGCAATCCAGGCACTCCCACTCTCTGTGTAAAAAAAAAACAACTTACCCCTGACATTTCCCCTAAACTTTCCTCCCCTCACCTTGTACCTATGTCCTCTGGTGTTTGTTACTCTCGTCTCAGGAAACAGGCGCTGGCCCGTCCTCCCCATCTCTGCTCTCATAATCCTGTAGGCCTCTACCAAGTCACCTCTTTATCTTTCTGAGTTCATCATTAAGTATAGCCTGTTCCTGATGTTAATGCTTCTGATGCCTAGGCCACACCAGCATTCCTTGTTGTCCAAAGTACCTACTCCCTGCACATTTTCTGGTGGGTGTCAGTTGACTGTTTAAAAGGATGGGAAGACACCTAACATCTCTGTGAGCATCATACTAGAACATGAGTCATGCACATCAAACGGGCTCTTCATGTAAAACAGTTCAGACCAGCCCACGGACATGAAACGAACCAGACCAGGCCATGGACATGAAATGGGCCAGACCAGGTCATTCACATGAAACGAACCAGACCAGGCCATGGATGTGAAATGGGCCAGACCGGGTCATTCACATGAAACGAACCAGACCAGGCCATGGACGTGAAATGGGCCAGAACCGGGTCATTCACATGAAATGAACCAGACCAGGCCATGGACGTGAAATGGGCCAGACCGGGTCATTCACATGAAACGAAACAGACCAGGCCATGGACGTGAAATGGGCCAGACCGGGTCATTCACATGAAACGAACCAGACCAGGCCATGGACGTGAAATGGGCCAGACCCGGTCATTCACATGAAACGAACCAGACCAGGCCATGGACGTGAAATGGGCCAGACCGGGTCATTCACATGAAACGAACCAGACCAGGCCATGGACGTGAAATGGGCCAGAACCGGGTCATTCACATGAAATGAACCAGACCAGGCCATGGACGTGAAATGGGCCAGACCGGGTCATTCACATGAAACGAACCAGACCAGGCCATGGACGTGAAATGGGCCAGACCGGGTCATTCACATGAAATGAACCAGACCAGGCCATGGACGTGAAATGGGCCAGACCAGGTCATTCACATGAAACGAACCAGACCAGGCCATGGACGTGAAATGGGCCAGACCGGGTCATTCACATGAAACGAACCAGACCAGGCCATGGACGTGAAATGGGCCAGACCGGGTCATTCACATGAAACGAACCAGACCAGGCCATGGACGTGAAATGGGCCAGACCGGGTCATTCACATGAAACGAACCAGACCAGGCCATGGACGTGAAATGGGCCAGACCGGGTCATTCACATGAAACGAACCAGACCAGGCCATAGGTCATTCACATGAAGTAATCCCTTATCCAGAGCAGTGTGAATTGGGGGGTAGCTTGGGCCCAGGCAAGGACAGGGAGAGAGACAGCTTGTCCATGCATCACTCTCAGTTGTATTCCAGTATTAGGGGCAGTCAGACTTCATGTTCTTGCCTCACCCAACCTCAGTAGAAACATCCTGTTGCATTTACTCTCTCTGCCCCTCTTTAATGCAGTCGCTGCTTGGTTTCTCACCCTTTCTCCATGCACTTGACTGGGCTTCAGTTATCGGTTGAAGGATAACTAGAATTGACAAGTTTCATCCACTGGTTACACAGACACCAAACCAAGTCTGCAGTTAACTCATAGAAGACAACCAGAGGAAAATTGTGGATGGTGAACTGCAATATTGGAGGCCTTTATTTGGTGAGTCATTCTGGAAAATAAAATCTGTGTGTCACACACCTCCTGAACATTGCAGGACAGGATGATATTCAAGAACGTTGCCCGTGTAGAAAACAGTTTACGCAGGGATCGATGCTGCAGGTTATTTTTACCTTTCATCAGGCAAGTGCACTTTTCTGAGCTGCCACACATGACTATTCTGTTCTTTTTCACATGAAAAGCCTTTTTTCTGAATGACTGGAGATCTTTTGATTTGAGTCTATCTGTGCAAATCTCTCCTGCAACATCCTTTATGTAGGAGAGCAGTAGTGGAAGGGAAGTTTTCTACCTGGAGGTCGGTCACGAGTGGAGGGCCACAAGGATCTGTTCTGGGACCCCTGATGATTTTAGGAAGGAATATACGGGTCAGCAGAACATTGAGGGCCAAAGGGCCTGTAGTGTTCTATGTTGACTTCTTTATTCCTAAACCCTTTCACTATTATAATTTTATTAACGCCGTTCTCGTTGATGCTTGGTAGTGAATAGAAACAGTTTGCGTCGGCAAAACCTTAACTCAGATTAAAGTCAGATGCAGGCTGGAAGTGACAGAAAGGTTCCTTTTGTCTGTCAGTACATCAACTCATCCTTCTGCATCTTGTCACCAGCAGAACCAGAGACTGGCGCCATCCACACTGACAAGTATCGGAAACATCAGTTCCCATCAAACTGAGATCGAGTATTGTGAGTTCAGAGAGAAAACTGCAAAATCGAAACATTCATCAAAGAAGCAGAAGCAAATGAGCTCCCTGAAGGTGGAAGTTGAGACAACTGAAAGATGCGTGGATCAGGGCTCAGTCTTCCAACTGTTCAGCTTGGCTCAACACACTCAGCATAGGAAAGGCCTCTCTGAATCCTCGATTGTTCACCATTCCATCAGCTATAAGCAGCTCGTGCACATCTACAGAGTTCGAGATGCAAATTAATGGCCAGCAAATAGATCAAGGCAAAGTGAGGTCGAAGAACATCTTCTGAGATCTTCCATCAGTTAAGTGTTTTTAATCGACCTTAAATAACCAATGAATGGAATACAATTTTCAAAAGCAGCTCCCCTCATGTCAACAGGCACCTTGTAGAGAGCTGGAGACAGCAGGGATCTCTGTAAGAATGCCTTGGGAAACTCTCTTTCTCCAATCTCTCTTTTTTCTCCATTACAAATGAGGTGTCTCCCAGGATTTAAGAGCTTTGCTCATCCTTCATCCCAATCTGATCCCACCCATCAGCGGCAAATGAACCGTTCAATCCATCTTTCTATGGGGCAATTCTCAGCTCAGATCACGAGAGCTAACTCAAGGAAGACGCACCTCCCCTCTACTCTGGTGGGATTGACGGCGGGGACATTCGTTGGTAACTCACCAAGATGTCCAAGGCACTACGCTGGAAATCTATCGCAAGAGATCAACTGAAAACAATGCATGCAAGGAGCTTGTAGAACAAACCACAAGCCCAGCAAAAGGTGGCGGCTCTGTGGAGATGCAGAGGGTGAGATGTCACAGAATGGAAAGGTTTAGGGGAGAGATCCCAGGCAGCAGAAGGTACGGCCCACAATGGTGGAGATTACAAACAAGAGGCCAGGATGAGAGAAAGACAAAGATTTCAGAGAATGAAGAGAGTTCCAGGGAGAGGGAAGAGAGGAGACTACAACGCCAGAAACCAAGACTGGGTGGGAAAGAGTGATTATAGTGGCGAAGGAAATTATTGTGGTCAGGAGGGAGAACCCAAGAGCGATCAACAGACATCAGAATTTTAAAACTGAGTGCCACATGACATGGGTAGGAAGTGACAGGGATAATCAATCCGTCAGAAAAGAATCAGTTACCATCACAGTTCCCTCATGTGGTGTCCCCAGGTGTGGACAGACTCCTTTGAAAACATCTTAATGGAGCACAGATTTTGAGCAGAGAGTCAGTTTCATGGATTTCAAAGTAAATTATTTGTGTAAGGCTGGAATCCTTTTATGTGAGACAGTCAGAACATGGAACATCTCCGCACAGTTACAGGACCATTATAGACTCTACCTAAAAACTAAATTCTCCCTCCCTCATAACCCTCTATTTTTCTTTCATCCATATGCTTGACTAAAAGTCTCTCAATTACCCCAGCACTACCCCTGGCAACGCATTTCAGGCCCCCACAATTCTTGGTGTAAAAGGACTTATCCTGACGTCTACCCTAAACTTCCCTCCCTTCCTCCCAATTACATCTGGACAGCTGTGCAGTGCCAGGCGGACAGAGGGATGACAGGTCTCCAATCTAAGTGATGACCCTCCGCCATCACTCCTACTGTCAAGCCAATTCTGTATCCAATTGGCCAGCTCTCCCTACATCCCATGATCTGACTTCAGACTACCACATGGTCCTTGCCAAAGCCCATACAAACATCCACTGCCACGTCCTTGTCCATTCTCTACATCACACATATCAAACTCTGGCCCGCGGGCCAATATAATTATATTTGGCCCGCAAGATCATATTAAATATATATTAGAGTTGGCCCACTGGCCGCCGCGCATGCACACTGAAGGTGAAAATGAAGACGCCGGAGGTGTGGAGGGATCTCAGAGTCCCGAATCCCGGGGATCGGAGCACTCAGCCCGCCCGGCTCCCGGACACACAGACGCGGCTGGAGTTGGGGGCCATCCTCGCTGGGTCTGCGCTTCAGCGGCGACGCCGGACCGAACATCTCATTGGCGATGCCTTCCCCCTCGTTCCGTGCGCGGCGGACCCTGCCTCCCGCTCCTTTTGTTGGAGACGAGCCCGGCGCCGTGAGATCGCAGTTTAATCCCTCTCCAACCATGGGAGGGGGGTGGGAGCAACGTGCTCTTCTCAGCCAATTCTTCCACCGCCCCGGACGCCGGCGTTTCAACGGCGGGTTCGGGTGCCTTCGTCAGGCGACCGACCTGTTGGTCCAAGACAAGGGGAGAGCGTACAAACTCCACACAGACAGCACCTGAACTCGGGTGAACGTGGAGCTGCGACCCCACATTCCACATCAGGACTGTGTGTAAGATTGGGAGCAGTGAGACGGAAGCTTATTTTGTTCCTGTGATTTAAGCCTTTCTTGAGGTGGGGGGGGGGCGGTCCTTCTCTGACCACTTGCCTAAAAATTAACCTAATCAGATGTGGAGTTACCACAATACAACAGTTCTCAACCTTTTTCTTTCCACTCGCGTCCCTGTGCCATTGGTGCTCTGTGATTAGTAAGGGATTGCTTAAGGTGGTCTGTGGGTGGGAAGAAAAAGTTTGAAGATCACTGCTTTAATCATCCCTCATCGACTCGTCATGTGCACGGTTTCAGAACGCTAAAGGAAATGGGCCAATGACAATTTTTCTCAAGCAAAATATTTCAGTAACAATTGGGTCTAGAGCAGTGATTCTCAACCTTCCCTTCCCACTCACATCCCACCTTAAGCAATCCCTTACTAATTACAGAGTTCCGATGGCATAGGGCACACATGTCAAACTCTGGCCCGCGGGCCAAATATTTGGCCCGCAAGATCATTTCAAAAATGTATTGGAGGTGGCCCACTGGCCGCCGTGCCAGTATAGTGCATGCACAGTAATACAACAAATCCCAGAATGCATTGGCGTCAGCCTGCTAATCGCCCCCACTTCCTCTGTTTACGTTGCAGGGTCTCACCGTGGACTCTGGTTTTGGGGCCTGGCCGGTGTCAGGGGAAGCCAAGGCCGCTTCCCAGTGCCCGGAACCGGAGGCCTCGGGCCTGACCTCGCCAGGACCGTTGCCCAATCCCCCTCCCTGCCGCAGGCCGACCCGCGACTCACGGTGACGGGGCCGCTGATCCGCTGAGATGCCGCCCTGCAGCGAGAGCCGATGCCCCCGCACTGTCGTCGTCCAACCCGATCGCCCGCAAACCCCGCCCTCCCGCACACAGGCCTGAGTAAGGATTATGAACTTTAATCTCAGGATAAAATGATCTTCCAATAGTTTCATGTCACAGTGATGAATATATTTCTGGTTAAAAATGGTCCTGCACCTGGATACAAGCTCATTAGGCATAAAACTTGAAAAGTGTGTCAATCAAAGGATATCTGTACCAATGGAAAAAGGGCATGGCAAATAACCCTGCTAGAGTTCATGCCCACAATCAGTCACCCATTGGATTGTTTCAGGAATCATGTTATTCTCCCACATTCTCAATAGCCCTCAGATTTTACTATTCGACAGCACACTAGCAACATTTGACAAATCCTCTATAGAGAAATATTATTGATTGAATATTTTATTTCTCATTTGTTAATGCTTCTGGAAAGAGTTTATCCAAAACTATTATTAAACATTTATTTTAATAAGAAAAAGTTTAACATTACATATGTTGAAAGAAGAGAAAACATGCAGATGTGGTTGAAAATTTTCAATAAATATTTAGTTCGGCCCTCGACTTAGTCCAAGTTTTTAATTTTGGCCCTCCGTGAATTTGAGTTTGACACCCCTGCTCTAGATGATCTCTTTTAAAAAAAACTCTATATCAAATTTATGAGGCCTGAGTTCTCATCCTGTAACTGAATTTACTTGTAGGAGCAGGTATCCGGTCCTTGTCACTAAAGAGAAGAAACCTCTTGAGTGATCAAAAATATCAGACATAAGCAGCTCTAAAAATTGAAATACAGGAGGCTTCCAGTCAGAAATCAATTAATTCTTCCATCGTGCAGAAATACTTGTCTTTCTTCTCCATCTAAACCAGCAGTTACGTGGACTGCAGCATTTCCTTTTGGTTCAGACCTGGTCGCAATCCTGGGTTAGATTGAAGCATTACGGTGAGCGTTATGTGTTTCCTTCTGTTGCCAAAACTGCAAATAATGTGCAGTGGTGTGAAAAATAATTCTTCTGAATAAATCTTAAAAAATATCTAAAAGGAAGTCCTGAGTTTTAGGAGAGTGGGATAAAATTTACCAGAGATGTGGGGACCGAGAGTGGTGGGTGCCTGGGATGGTCTGCCAGGAGTAGTGGTGGAAGCAGATGCACGAGTATGAAGGGGGTGGAGAGCAATCCATTGGGTACAGTCGAGCATCATGTTCCATCAACAAATGGGTTGAAGGGCTTGTTCTTGTACAGTTCGATGCTTTAACTTGGATTAACTATTGTCCTCACAGAAACCAAGCAGCCAACACATCATTGCTATTAACAGTAAATCTACCAAAAGATGAGTAAAACATGAATGTCTGCAGACACTGTGATTGAGGTAAAAACACGAGGCTGGAGAACCTCAGCAGGTTGAACAGTGTCCTTTATATCGCAAAGATAATGATACATAACCAACGTTTCAGGCTTGAGCCCTTCATCAAGGTATGAGTCCAATTTGGGCACCTGCCTACATGTTGCTCAGACCTTGATGAAGGGTTCAAACCCGTACATTGATGGTGTATCTTTATCTTTGCGACATAAAGTTCGGTGTTTGACCTGCTGAGTTTCTCCAGCCTCGTGTTTCTACTACAAAAACATGATGTTGTTTCTGAGTTTTGAATTCAACAGGGTTAACATTGATTTAGACGGACTCATTTTTATTTTTAATGAATGGGATCAGCTTTGATGAAAACTTCCAGTGCATCCCACAGGGGAATAAGCAAGTGGGCACTCAAAAGCCACAGTCATTTAAAAAAAATGGCAAATGTCCACGACGAAGTGTGTTTTATTGATAAAGACTAATATGCCCGAGATGATGTGCCTGGGCTAATCTGTCACATAAACTAGGTTTGATTTTTTTTCAGGTACTGTACTAATTTGAGATTTGCACTGAGAAACATTACAATGTTGACAGAGACAGACAGTTATTGCCTGACACAGGGTCTCTCAATGAATCAGTGATGTATTTTAATTGATTTGTAGAGGATATCTCTCCATTGCAGTGAATTATTGGTGTTCTTTGACAAGTATAAAAGACCCATAAATCAGGATGGTTACAGGTGATCTTGAGGAATGGATCTGAAAGGAACAGCAGCTTACTTGAAAATGAGCTCGTCCCTCTGCAGGGAAGGTATAATCATACTTACATTAAGCCAATTTTACACAGGGTGCAGAGCCGACAATTCTCAAGCATTTAACTTCAAGAGCTATGACAAGTTGGAATGTGCATGCAAGGCAGAGAGAGGAAAGAGTGTAAGAGATGGAACATGAAAGGTTGGCAGGGGGTGAATGATGTGCATCATCCGAGGGTGATCAGAGGTCAAGGAAAGATTTCATCTCGCGAAGAATCCAGTGCTGAGAGGGACTGGGAATTTCATCTCCCCCTCCCATCCACAGATGAGCTACAGTGAATCAAATGCACTTGGCCACAGCTGTACTAACTGAAAGATTCTCCTGTGCAATGTACATTAGTGTTCTGTCTCATACATTCTGTTAACCTTGCCTCAGAAATCTATGGAAGTTTGAAGAGGAAATTATTTCATTCCAAGGATGGTCCATATCTGGAATCTGCTGCCAAAGCAGCTTAATAACAACGTTCAAAAGACATTTTGATGGATTTATGGGTCTGAGGGGTTTGGAGGGAAAGAGACCCACTGCAGGCCAATGGGATTAGCACAGAATATAACATTGGCATGGACTAGTTGGGCTGAAGGGCCTGTTCTATGCTCTGTGACTCTATAAAAGATGCATGTGCATGTTCTACATCTGCAAACTTGTCCTCATTTCTGCACCCCACAAGGATGCATTAAAGTAATTGTAACTAGACAGACACCAATTCATACCAATTCCAACTTGATGGACACTGATTCTGAGAAAACCAGTTCTAACTTGACAGACTCCGATTCTGGGCAAACCAATTTGACCAGGTACATATTCGCAGAAACCTCATTTGAGTTTAGAAGGTTGGGAGGTGGGGGGGGGTGGGGATGCATCTCATTGAAACCCTTGAATACTGAACATGCGGGATTGAGTGGACATGGAGAAGAGGTTTCCAGCCATGGGAAAGTCGAGGACCATAGGGCAAAGCCTCTGATTAAAAGGACAGAAATGAGAAGATGTTTCTTCAGACAGAGGGTGGTGAACCTGTGCAGCTATGGAGGCCAATCAAGGGTAGGTTTAAAGCAGAGGTTGATAGGTTCTCTTTTAGTGAGGTTAAGGGAAGAATGGGACCGAGGAAAAACAATCAGCTGATTTGAATGGTTTAGCAGACGATGGGCTGAATGGACTGCTTCGGCTCCTATCTCTGATGCTTTCTCACCATGTGGAATATAATCAAAACTAATCATCCTCCAACA
Source organism: Narcine bancroftii (assembly GCF_036971445.1). Lineage (NCBI taxonomy): Eukaryota > Metazoa > Chordata > Chondrichthyes > Torpediniformes > Narcinidae > Narcine > Narcine bancroftii. Next base: position 256,161,063 of record NC_091473.1, read on the forward strand.
ATTGAAGGAAATCCCTGGAGATTTTAGCATTGCCAATGCTTTGACTTGATACTGTCACTGAGTTTTTGCTTATCATCTGTTTAGAATTTTCGTCCTATCATCTTGTCACAGGCGATGAATAACTCGGGCCACAGAATCTGGGACTCAAAGGGCAGTCATCTTTTACAAATGGAACAGATTGCACAAAATGCTGCAATGCTGACAGCACAATGAAAATAATTTTGTTGTCGAGTGAAGACACTTCCAGAATGTGTTTTGTGTGATGGGTCGATTAAAACGTCTGGCCTCCTGATGACTCTGGAGTCCTCTTGTGCAAGGATCCTACCCCTACATTTATATAATGAGCTAATCAATTTGAACTAATTCGATTTTCCACTTTGAACAGAGTTTAATTGAAGTTTGTGCATCAGAGCAGAATCTGTGAGGCCAATGCAGGCAAGCGGTCGCAACTGGCTGATCCGACAAGGTGTGAACCACGGTGCGGATCCTAACACGAGGTATTGCTGCAGGTTCTGATGGACCAGGAACCACCCACAGGCAAGCGGTCTGGCACAGCACTGAGATTTCATCAACATGTTTGGCAACCTCTTTCAACTGAATAGAAGAAAGGACAACTGAGCGTTGCATTTCAGGCCCCCTTGACATAATGCATTCTGTCACAGCAGGCTGTGATGTTGCACCCACAGGAGCAGCGAGAGGGGGGAACCACTCACCTCTGTGATTCGAGGGTTGCTGCATTTCACGTTCTTGCTGGACAGATTGAGCCAGTGGGATGTCAGTATGGAGCAGTGTTGCCTCAGGCTGCAGCGATGGTCAGACTCACACCAGCCACATTCAAACTTCTGGTTTGCCTTCAGGCAAAGGCCGCAACTCTCCCTCAGTGCATCACATTTATATAGGTGAACTACAAGCATAGGACACAAGAAGAAGAGTATCAGCATGTCTGCAGGTGACCATCTTCACTTCGCCCTCCTCATCCGACACACACCTGGTCAGAACATCAAATAAGGAGTTAACATTTCATCATTAATATTGCTAAATCAGCTCATCTGCATCTCATAATTGAATCAAGCAAATTGGTACAGCACTGGAGACAACCTTTCGGCCCTTCTAATCCATGCTGGTCTCAGCAGACTGATCCCGTTGGTTCAATCCCTACGATTGAGTGTGGCAGCTCTCTCGGAAGTAATAGCTGCTGCAATTCCTATAAAGGACATGGGAACTTCCCAGTGGTCTTCACACGTCACACCTCCCCCAGTGGACATCAAGCCCTGGCAGAGTTTGCATGCAACTCACCCAAGGCACACTATACCCAGCACAGCATTCGGCTTAGAGCAGGAATGGGCATATCCTCTGAAGATTGGAAGTACAAAAGGCCTTGCCAATCTCATTAGAACAATCCAAAGCTCGACTGCATGGTGCTTAGAGTGGGTTACACTTGCCAACCCTTCAGACAATGAGCTGATGTGGATTGGGAAAGAATCGGGTTTAATGATCTTGGGATGTCCAGTAAAATGTGGAGACCACATTTCAGACCTCTGTCTGAAGAAACCTGTTTGTGGAGCAGTGTGAACCGAGTCAGTACGTGGATAGAACTAACAGAAGCTTGAAACCTTAGCTAATCTTCCAAGATTTTTATTTAATGTTTGTTTTATGTTAAACATTTGGCAAATTCAAATTTCCAAGACAGACTGCAGAAATCTATATTTGCAGGCAACACCACAAACAGGCAAACGTACAACCTGGTTTGCTGTTCCTAATCCTTAATTTTAAAACACCTCAACAAGATCTTTCCGGATCGTTTTAATGTGGAATGAAGGAAGAGGAAGGGGAAAGAACCGGGATGAACATGCACGAAGTGCAGCTCCAAATCTTGGATGTGCAAATGGAAACAGTGGGCCAGTCACTGAGAAGGGGTGAAACCTACCATAACGTCACTATCATGCTGGTGCTGTGAAGGCCAAAACAGATGGCATGAGGGACAGTTGCTCCTTGACTAGGAGATATCGAAGCTTCACCACCCTACCCCACACCATCCATAGGTTGACACTAGAACAGAGAGGGAGCTTCCTCCACGGGATCAAATCCAGAGTGAAGCTCCCTCTCCCTTGATCTGCCAAACACTCCCGGGGGTCAGACCCAGGGTGAAGCCCCCTCTCCCCTATCCCATCAAATTCTCTCAACAGACTTTTGTGTTTCAGTCGCCAACAGTTCACTCTGATTGTGGTTGATTTCTGTTGATCTCAACTCACTTCTGTACCAGTTCAAATATTTTTCCGCCTCCACCTGAAATATTTCTAACGATTCTGTCTCCAGCAGCCTGGAGCAGAGAATTACCTGACTGGCCCCTTCTTTCAACATGATGGACTCTTGTTCCTGACTTTCCCGCTGGTGTAAACACCTCCACATACACCCCATTAAACTCAGCATCTGCATTAGGGTCCTCATCCTTCTAAATCAAGAAATACACACCCAAACTGTCCAGCCTCTCTTGATAGACAACCCTTTATCCCAGGAATCCCCTTTGGATGGTCTCCCATGCAACTATACCCTTTGAGGAAAGTGGGATGTAATTGTGAACGATTCCAGGTGAGACCTCACCAAAACCCTATACAACTGTATCAAACCTCCTTGTTCTTAGATTCCCTCCCCTTTTGCTACCAAGGCCAACATGTCACTCGCTTTCCTGCCTCTTTGTTAAACCTGCCTGCTCAGCCTCTGGTGGGAATCTGTGGCAAGTTCCGTCTCTGCCAACGGCAGTGAGTCTGACGAGAAATGACACCCCCTGTGGCTGGTGGCCACAGATGGGTCCTCCTCAATGCTACAAGCATTCTTGGATGCCCAGGGTGGCCTCTTGGTTCAGAGGCTGAAAGCAGACCACTGACGGTGTGGACAGTTCGGGAGACTCTTTGCAAAAGTTGTACCTTTGATATCTGCTGGGTTGTCGATGATGAAGTAGCCGTTCCACACCACTGAGAATTCGATCAGCAGCTCGCTGCGCTCAGCTGCAACATAGTGATACTGAAACAGAAGTCACGCACGTTAGAGTCACGGTTCGCCAATTCCACGCCAAGTTTTCTGTCATTCACCGTCTCAATGAGCAGACGCCCAGGATTCTCTCACAACATTCTCCTAGTCCTCTTCCCACGGGCACTGAGCCTGCTGAATGAATTTTCAATTTTAAATTTAGACCTACAGCGCAGTAACAGGCCCTTCTGGCCCACGAGTCCATGCTGCCCAATTATATCTAATTGACCTACACCTTGGTACGTTTTAAAGGGTGGGAGGAAACCAGAGACCCTGGGGAAAAACCTACACAGACATGGTGAGAACGTACAAACTCCTTACACAGAGCATGGGATTCGAACCCTGAACGCTGGCACTGTAAGCCGTGCTGCCCTCGTACACGGAATTGTTCATATAAACCCTCCAGCACTCCACTGTTTATTGAATATTTATTATTATATATGCACATACGTACTGCACATGTATTGTCTGTATATGTGTTATGTCTGGTTTTGTGTCTGTGTGTTTTGCACTGAGGACCGGAGGACGCTGTTTCGTCGGGTTGTCCTGGCAGAATCGGATGATAATAAACTTGAACAATGGCTTTAGAGAAAGACATTCCATCACCTTCTCATGAACTCAGCGGCGGGAACAGGAAACTGATCAACTGAACCTCAACTCAGGCCCTTCACGAGGAATAGATTGCAGCGAAGGGTTGTCATGGCAACTGAGACCTTCACCAGGCTCCACCCACACAGTCCCATCCATCCCTCCCGGACGTTGAAGTCCCCTTCACTCCAAGTCCTCACGATCAGAATCAACTCTCCTGGCAGCTGAAGAACAACGGTCTCCTGCATCCTGGGAGAGAGGAGACAATCGTAAAGCTGGCAGGTTAGGAGGTTGAAGGTGAACAAAGACCGACACCCCCCCATTGCCCCCTTCTCTGGGACTGGTTGGCAGACCAGTTGAACTCCTGATGTGAAGACTTTGTGTGTCTGGCTTCTGTTCAACTTGACACGTTCGTACTTAACAGCATTGATCAGACAGAATATATCCAATTGATCAATCACAATGACTTGGAAACTATTTCCGCACTGACACCCAAGGGAATGTCCAGTAACTTTTGGACAACATTAAGTGAAGTGTCAAACCTAACCTGAACCCACTGTACGAGTGAGAGTGAACCTCACTCATCAGGCAGCCCAGCAACCTGACAGCTACTGACGACAGGTGTCCATTTCTCTTCTGATTGCACTGGTGTCTTGCTGCTCTTTGAAGGGAATGGAGATAGGGCACATCTCGATAAAGCCGAGGAAAGGGGTGGATGGCAGAGCTCAATGTTCAGCAGGAGTTTATTGTCAGACACACAAGTACAAGGTGCAGACCCACCAAAATTCTTACCTGCTGCTGCCTTACAGGTACCCAAGACACACCAACTACAATAGAGTATGTGAAATTAGCACAAATGAGATCGAGATAAAATCTATCAAAAAGATCAATAAATATTTAAGTTGCAGATAGTGAGTTCGTGCAAGAAACATATAAGCAGCCATTTCCATGTGCAAACTGATCGTTTTGTGGTTGATAGATAGTTTATGGTTTGGGTAGACACGGAGGTTTGAAAGCCTGGTAGCTGTTGGAACTGTTCTTGAACCCGGAACTGCCGGGCTGTGTACTCTTCAGCACACTTCACAGCTTCCCATTCCTTCAATCCCTGCTCTGCACATTTCTGGACCCCGAGCTGCTTGCCCACCGGGTCAAAGGTCACAGGTCCCAAAGTTCATCGGAGCTTCCTCCACCAATCAGCTATCTGAAAAAAAAAGCCAAATCTCTCTTCTGAATGTAATTGAGTCTTACAGCACCTCCCATCCATGGAGTTATCCAAGTGCTTGTGAAAGGAAGCTAACGTCTCTGCCTCCATCACTCTCCTACAGCTCGTTCCACGTGCCCACCTCTCTCTGAGTGAAGAAACATCCTCTAATGTTTCTCCTAAAATTTTGCCCCCTTACTCTCAACTTGTGTCTTCTTGTTTCAACCTTCCCTGCTCTCAGGGGGAAGAGTCGACTTGCATCTAGTCTATCTATTCCCTTCATAATTTTAAACACCTCTATCAAATCCCCTCTCAACCATCGACATTCCAATAAATAAAGTCCTAACCTCTTCAATCTTTCTCTGTCCTCTAGGTAATTTAAGCCAGGCAACATCCTTGTAAATCTTCTCTGCACCCTCTCCACCTTATCTAGATCCTTCCTATAATTTGGAGACGAGAACTAAACACAATACTCCAAACCTGACCTCACCAACGCCTTAAACAGTCACAGCATCACTTCCCAGCTCCTACTCTATGCTATGATTTATGAAGGCAAACATACCAAATGCCTTCTTAACCACCCTGTCAAGATGAGAATCCACCTTCAAGGAACTCTGCACCATGACTCCAAGATCTCTTTGTTCTCAATGTCCTCCCCTTTACCACATATCTCCTATTTTGATTATTTTTTCCAAAATGAAGCACCTCACATTTCTCTACATTAAATTCCATCTGCCATCTTTCAGCCCAATTTTCCAAACCAAATCCCTCTGTAATCCCTGAAAACCTTCCTTGCTATCCACCACTCCCCCTATTTTCGTATCGTCTGCGTATTTACTTACCCAGTTAACCACCCTATCATCCAAATCATTAATATAAATTATGAACAATGGGGACCTAGCACCGATCCTTGAGGTACTCTGCTTGTCACAGGCTTCCATCCTGACGGACATTTGTCCACCATGACCCTCTGCTGTCTCTCCTCCAGCCACCTCTGAACCCATCTTACTATTTCTGTATTAATCCCTAGTGACTGAACCTTCCTTACTAACCTTTCATGTGGAACCTTATCAAAAGCTTTGCTAAAATCCAGATAGACTACATCAACTGCCCTACCTTCATCCACCCTTCTTGTCACTTCTTCGAAAAACTCAACAAGGTTCGTCAAACATGACTTCCCCTTCACAAACCCATGCTGGTGCTCCTGATCAATCCCTGCTTATCTAGATGTTTATACACACCATCTCTAAGAATACCCTCCATAACTTTCCCTACCACCGAACTCAAGCTTACAAGCCTATAATTACATGGCCGACACCTCGTGCCTTTTTTAAACAATGGAACTACATGAGCAACTCTCCAATCCCGCAGCACCACATTGAAAAATCACTGACAGTGCCTCCGCTATTTGCTCCCTGACCTCCCTTAACGTCCTGGGGAGAATCCCATCAGGACCAGGAGACTTATCCACTTTTACTGACCCTAGAAGCTCCAAAACCCTCTCTTTCCTAATCCCTATCTTTTCCATAACTAAGCCATTTGCCTCACTTACTCCAATGTCCTTTTCCTTCGTGAATACAGATGAGAAAAAATTGTTTAATATCTCTCCCATCTGATACGGCTCCTTGCACAGTTCACCGCTCTCAGTGGTCCTACCTATCCTTAACCCTCCTTTTACTATTCACACATCTGTAAAAACCCTCAGGATTCACTTTTACCTTATCAGTTAATGACACCTCATACCTTTTTGCCTTTCTAATTTCCTTCTTAAGATTTTTTTCTGCAAGCTATGTAATAATCATACATCTTATCCATTTTTTGCTTCTTAAATTTAGTAAATTCCCCCCTCTTATCCCGAAACAACTTTCTAATTTTTCCAGAAAACCATGGTTCCCTTAAGCTTTTGGCCTTGGCTTTCGATCTGACTGGCACGTAAAGATCCTGTACTCTCAAAATCTCTTCTTTAAATACCCTCCAAAATCTCCAACTGACCTCCCGTCCACCCTGTGTCAACTGACCACCTCCTGTCCACCCTGTGCCAACTGACCACCTCCTGTCCACCCTGTGCCAACTGACCACCTCCTGTCCACCCTGTGCCAACTGACCACCTCCTGTCCACCCTGTGCCAACTGACCATCTGTCTACCTTGTGCCAACTGACCACCTCCAGTCCATCCTGAGCCAACTGACCACCTGTCCACCCTGTGCAGTGCCTGTCCTCAGTGGGACTTGCACTGAAGGAAGTCGTGGAAATCCCTAGATTCTGTCCCTTCCTTGCCCAACTCTGCCAGGTCACGCCCTGTCACACGGTGCCCTCGCTGGAGGCCTGGAGGTGACTGCGAGCCCAGAGGCACAGTGAATCGAGATGTTGCTTCACAGTTCAAACACCTGACTTGTGCTGCATGGCGTTTGCATGTCCTTCTGTGAGTGAGGAGTTCCTCAGGAGCTCCTGTTTTCCCCTCGATGCATGGCTGTGTAACACGTGTCCGTGAGCATGGAGAGAGCTGGTGATGAAATAGTTAAATCTGGAGCTATCTCGGCTTTGCATAATGGAGGGTGCCCTCATCCTATATCAGAGGGTTAAACTTTTACCAAAGTGGTGTAAGCAGCTATGATATTATCAGCTCCCAGATAAAACATATCACAGATGACTTTATCTTGCTGGATTTTGCTAAAATGTATTGGTTCTGTAATGACTAATGTTCAATACATGTCTTCTGTGCCTGATTACACTCTCCAATCAGATGCAGAGGGCAGATGTGGAGCGGGTGTCTCCACAGGACTGTAGGGATTGCTGTTGAGCAGGGGGATGAGGTGAAACGTCTCAGGACCATAGTACACTACAGCACAGAAAACAGGCCATTCGGCCCTTCTAGTCTGTGCCAACCACAATTTCGCTAGTCCCATTGACCTGCTCCCATTCCATAACCCTCCAGACCTCTCCATCCATGCATCTATCCAATTTATTAAAACTCAAGATCGAGCCCACATTCACCACATCAAATGGCAGCTTATTCCACACTCCCACCACCCTCTGAATGAAGAACTTCCCCCAAAATTTCCCATAAACCTTTCCCCCTTCAGCTTAAAACTATGACCTCTCGTAATGATCTCCCCCAATCTAAGTGGAAAAAGCCTAATCTCATCCACTCTGTCTCTACCTCTCATCATCTTGTAAACCTTTATCAAATCTCCCCTTACTCTTCTTCACTCCAAGGACTAAAGTTCTAACCTGTTTAAATTTTCCCTGTAACTCAACTCCTGAAGACCTGGCAACATCTTAGTAAATCTTCTCTGCACTCTCTCCATCTTATTGATATCCTTCTTATAGTTAGGCACCCAGAACAGCACACAATATTCCATATTTGGCTTCATCAATGTCTTAAACAACTTCAACATAAGATCTGATCTAACTTCCAATGTGGGACCTTGTCAAAGGCTTCACTAAAGTCCATGTGGACAACATCTACCTTTTCGCTAACCGCCTCGAAAACTCTACAACATTCAATAAACATGATCTACCACGCGCAAAGCCATGTTGACTGACCTTAATCAGCCCATGACTGTCCAAATACCTATATATCCTGTCTCTCAGAATTCCTTCCAATAATTGACCTAATACTGACGTCAGGCTCACCGGCCTATACTTACCTGGCTTATTTTTGGAGCCTTTTTTAAACAACAGGACAACATGAGCTATTCTCCAATCCTCTGGCACCTCACCCGTGGCTAAGGACATTTTGAATACATCTGCCAGGGCCCCTGAAATTTCTACACATGCCTCCCTCAAAGTCCAAGGGAATATCATATCTGGTCCGGGGGATTTATCTACCTTTGTTTGCTGTAAGGCAGCAAGCACCCCCTCCTCCTCCTTAATCTCCATCTGTTCCATGACCCTTCTGTTTGTTTCCCCTCCTTCCTTATACACGATGCCAGTTTCCTGCATAAATACTGATGCAAAAAAAACTGTTTAAAATTGGTGGGGCTGAGGAAAGATCCATGAGCCTCCCCTGCTCCCACCCCAACTTCACCACTCGTGCCCCAGGTCCATCCTAGCCTCAGGTGCTATCTTTGTGGAGTTTGCATGCCCTCCCGGTGACCATCTGAGTTTCCCCCACATCCCAAAGGTGTGTAAGTCAGTGGGTTGAATGGGTGCTATGAATTTCTCCCCGCACCCCCCACCAATGTGTGGGTGACTGGTTGAATCTGGGGCAAGGGGTGTTGAAGAAACGTGTGGAGAGAATACATTACAAGGAAAGTTAGTGAGGAACTCATTTTTCTGTGGGCCAGCACCAGTTTTAGGGGCAGAACAGCCTCTTTCTATGTGAATATGGGCATAATTATTTATGGCCATACAGATGCATGGAGACTCTTCCTTGCTCCACGACAGCAGTAAATATTAAATTTCCACAAAATGCCAAGTCAGACAAAGAATTAGAAAGAAATCAGAAACATTTAGATGTTTGGAATCTACACCATCTACAAATATCATTTACATTCTACAGAACCGATTGGAAATTTACACGTGTTCCAGATTGTTTCCCATTCAGCTCCTGACAGAAACACTGGGTGCAGCAGAATTACCACTAATTGGTAGTGCAAAAAAAAACCTGTACACAGCGTAAACATGTGAACAAAAAGATCTGTAAACAAATAACACATGTAAACAAACTGACTGTGCAATACAGAGAGAACAAAAAGAAAATTTATAAAGTGCACAAGTCAGAGTCCTTAAATGAGTCCCTGATTGAGTTTGTCATTGAGGAGTCTGGTGGTGGAGGGGGGCGAGCAGCTGTTCCTGAACCTGGTGGTGCGAGTCTTGTGGCACCGAAACTTCCTTCCTGACTGCAACAGCGAGAACAGAGCGTGTGCTGGGTGGTGTGGATCCTTGATAATTGTTGCTGCTCTCCGACAGGAGTGTTCCCCGTAGATGTTCTCAATAGTGGGGAGGGATTAGCCTGTTATGTCCTGGGCTGTGTCCACTGCCTTGTGGAGGGCTTTATACTCGGGGGTATTGGTGGACAGAGTAGATGAAGAAAGGTTTTTCCCACGGTGGGAGCGTCTAAGACAAGAAGGCACAACTTCAGGATTAAAGGGTGTCCACTAAGAACAGAAGTAGGCGAATAGGTGGATTTTTTTTTACTACAGTTGGTTGTGGAGGCCAAGTCATTGGGTGTATTTAAGGCAGAGATTGAGAGTCGAGATGTCTTGTGGTGATGAAAATGGTAGGGCCGCCCAGAGGCCAACCAGTGAAGTCGCCATCCAGCTGGAGCAACACTTGCAAAACTAGAGCCCAGCAATCGCTTTCTTTGGCTCCGTGGCAGGAAAGCAACACCTGACTGGAGACCCGCGACCAAGGAAACACCACTGCCTCAAATTATCCTCGGATTGGCAAGAGCTCAGTAAAGAGTACTGTCACCCAGAGGGGGACGGCGATGGGGGGACTGACAGTGGGCTCCCTCTGCCCTCTGTCACCCAGACGGGAATGGCGATGGGGGGGACTGACAGTGGGCTCCCTCTGCTCTCTGTAACCCAGAGGGGGAAGGTGATGGGAGGTCTGACAGTGGGCTCCCTCTCCCTCTGCTTTCCTGCCACTGAGCCAAGGAAAGCGATTGCTGGGCTCTAGTTGTGCAAGTGTTGGGCCTACCCTGGTGGGAACTGCTGGAGAGCAGGACCAAGCACTTACCGAGCTGTTCTGGCATTGCACACTGGAGCTGTTGAACCTCAGAGCTGGCACTCGCTGCTTCACACCCTGCACGTTGAGGATACACTCATATCCCCGCTGCCCAGACTGAGGTTGTGGAAGGTTCTGGGCTTTCAACGTGATCGGCTTCACCTCTCCAACTGGGATGAGAATCTCATTTGAGGGTACCAATTGTGGACAATCCTAAGTAGCAAGGGAAGAGGCAGAGTATGTGAGCATCAGGGATGGGTTAGGCCCAACCTGTCATCACCTTGTACCTGTGGGTGGGTCCCAGACACCACGGAGACTGATCAGTTCATGGCCTTGTACAGTTGGATTGACAGAAGCAGCATTGCTCAGGCATCCAACCGAGTCCTGCTCCACCACCTCAGCCTTCTCTTCATCCTCATCTTGTCAGCAAGAAGATTCACCCTCTCTTTCAATCCCACTGATACTACCCCATTCTCCCCTCTGTTTCAACCCCCGTTTCAATCCCCCTCCATTTCAACAGCCTGTTTCAGCCCCCCATTCAATCCCTGTTTCAATGTTTCTATCCCTGCTCAGACGACCTGTTTCAACCCCCAATGTCAACTCCCCCTATTTAACCCCCACTTGTTTTTACCCACCCTCCTGTTTCAATCCTTCTGCATGAAGAGTTCACACACCACCAGATTCTTCCCACTTCTATCAAACTCCTGAACAAGAGTACAATGACGTGGTGTTCGCTCTCTACCAACTGCCTCCTCTCTCTACCTGCATTTTTCAGTACTTTACTGCTGTACTATGGCTGGGTTGACTAGCTGGACTACTTGCAAAGCAAACCTTCTCAATGCACCTCAGGACAAGTGGCAATAAACTTCGACTTAGACACAATTCATTAAGATCAACCTAAATCTTCTGTCTCAGCTCCACTTTCCTACACTATCCCATCCCCCCAATTCCCTCAATATACAGTCGCTTTGAATGATGACCGTAACAGCACAGACTCCAGCGTAGATTGTTGCAAAGGTGCATCTCCCTCTGAATGAAGATCTTTCTCCCTACACTCACCCTTCATCTCCAGGATCAACCTGGTGAACCTCCTCTGCACCGAATCCAAAATCAGTTCTTCTTTTCTCGATAAGGAGACTGTTCAAGGTCCTGGTGAGGCCACATCTTGAGAACTGTGTGCAGTTCAGGTCTCCTTGCTTGAGGAAGGATGCACTGGCTTTGGAGGCCAGAGGGAGATGGTGATGGTGGGACTGACAGTGGGTTCTTCTGCTCTGTCACCCAGAGGGGGACAGCGATGCTGGGATTGACAGTGGGCTCCCTCTGCTCTCTGTCACCCAGAAGGAGACAGCGATGGTGGGACCGACAGTGAGCTCCCTCTGCTCTCTGTCACAGCCCCCCGCCCAGTGGCCACTCAGTGACAGTGCAGGTTCCATCCACAGAGATCAACAGACAGGCTTACAATGCAAGATCAATTCAGGAAAAACAAGAGCAACGTCGATCACATTCCAACCTCAGAGAAATTTTAAACTTAGTTGAACCACAGAGAATGGTTTCAATGTCGGGCGTGCTTAGAAATTCACAACGTCAGTTAAACATCGACGAGCTGATTCCAATCAATTCATCCATACAGACCCAACTAGACACACGGAAATTTTCTCCCACGATAAACACATCACTGACATAGAACACTACAGCACAGGACAGACCCTTCGGCCCTACCTAAAAAAAACCTCTCTCTGCCCCATAACCCTCTATTTTTCTTTCATCCATGTGCCTGTCTAAGAGACTCTTAAATACCTCAATGTTCCAGCCTCCACCACCATCCCTGGCAAGACATTCCAGGCCTCCACTCCTCTCTGTGTAAAAACTTACCCCTGACGTCTTCCCTAAACTTCCCTCCCTTCACTATGAACACGTTCTCTGGTGTTTGCTGATCCTGCCCTGGGAAACATGCAGGAGGACGTGCATTTAAGGGGATACAGAGGAGATTAAAGGAGATGTTCAGGGCATGTTTTATCCCCCACACAGAGGGGGGTGGGTACCTGGAACGGGCTACCAGGAGTAGTGGTGCAACAGATACTATGATTCTGCAGGGAATGTAGGGACATGGATCATATGCAAGCAGAGTTTTGGTTTAATTTGGGATGGATAGCATGGGGCCAAAGGGCCTGTGTCTGTACTGTTCTAATGTTCTATCCCCAGTGCAGACTAGGGCCAAGCAAGGCTATCGCTCATGTTCCTCTCAATCTTTCCTGCTGCAGTACTGCATCTCACTTCCAACAAGCTTCCCACTAAAGCAGAGTTCATACCCAAGACAAATCAAGATCACTTCCACACCAGGCACCACCATTCAGATGACATCTCCACGTCCCTATTCAGAGATCCAACGAATGCCTCGCACTCAAGCTGCCATCCCACACGCCACTGACCCCCTCACATGACAATCAGTCACGTGACAAGGGAATCATAGATCCACTTCCTCCTTCTGGGAGTCCACCTCTCAGTGAAGACCCACTTTGATGGCAAAGGCTGCCGGTGCCTGTGAAGATGGCAGCTGACAACATCCTGTGCCCGTTTCTCAGAGATGCAGCTGTTCCGTTCACGGACGGACGGCTGTGGAAGACATTTCAGGAGTCTAGGCTCTTGCCTTACCTCAGAGGAGTTGACGCGTCCCTCCTGGAAAGAACAGACGCTTGGATCGTGCGTACAAAGGTTTCGATATTTACACCAATGGCAGCGGAATGCACTGGTCACACACGACAGGCACCTGAAACAAGGCAAAGGAAACACGTGGAGGGAACTTGCACCTACATACATCAGTCACGAAGCAGAACCTGGCTGGCCAAGACACAGCCAGCTTATCACAGGGCGGAACTTGGCCAACTAGTTCACAACTTGGCGACATGGAGTGTGGCCTCATGCCCATTACCAATGGGTGGTCAGGGTCAGAATCACTGGGAAAAGAGTGAAGGCATGGGTCAGATCGGGCACAGGTTCAGCTGGGATCATTCATAGATCAAAATGCCAGAGAAGGTTGCAGAAACAATGCAGATGAGACTAAGATTGGAGACGTTGTGGATGGTGAAGAAGGTTTTCAAAGCTTGCAGAGGGATCTGAACCAGCTGGAAAAATGGGCTGAAAAATGGCCAATGGAATTTAATGCAGACAAGTGTGAGGTGCTGCATTTTGGAAATTCCCTTAGAGTGGCATTGAAGGTAGATGGGGTTATAAAGAGAGCTTTTGACACATGTACTCCCTCCCCCTTTCCAGTTCTTCTCCCTCCCTTCCCCCAGCCATCTCTCCTCCCCTTGATCATTGGTGTCCCCTCCTTCCCAATCCTGCACTTTTTTTTTGGACGCCTGCCGACATTTTCCAAACCTTGAAGAGTTTAAGCCTGAAACATCGGTTCTGGATCTTTACCTTTGCTATAAAGAACACAGCTTGACCTGCTAAGTTTCTCCAACTTAGTGTTTTTTAAATTTTAAATATTTCTGCCAGAGCCCCTGCAATTTCTACACCAGCCTCCCTCAAGGTCCAAGGGAATATCTTGTCAGTCCCTTTAGATTTATCCACCTTAATTTGGTTTAAGACAGCAAGCACTTCCTCCTCTCTTGTTTTCCTTACTTCCCATGACTCTGTGTCCGCTTCCTGAGTGAACATTGATGATGAAAAAAAACATTTAAGATCTCCTCCATCTCTTTTGGCTCCACACAAAGCCGACCACTCTGATCTTCAAAGGGACCAATTTTGTCCCTGACTATCCTTTTGCTCTTAATCTACCTGTAGAAACCCTTAGGATTTTCCGTCACATTGTCGGCCAAAGCCACCTCGCGTCTTCTTTTAATCTTCCTGATTCTTTCTTGAGGTTTTTCTTGCATTTTTATACTCCTCAACTACCTCATTTGCTCCATGTTGCCTGTACCTATTATACACCTCTGTCTTCTGAAGCAGATCCCCAATATCCCTCGAAAACCAAGGATCCCTCAGCCTTCTAACCTTGTCCTTAATCCTGACAGGAACATACAGACTCTGTGCTGTCAAAATTTCACCTTTGAAGGTTGTCCATTTACCTCGCACGTCCTTGCCCAAAAACAACTTATCTCAAACCAAACATTCTAGATCCTTTCTCATTTCTTCAAAATTGGCCTTTCTCTAATTTAGAATTTCAACCCAAGGCCCAGACCTATCCTTCTCCATAATTAACTCGAAATGAGTGGCATTACGATCACTGTGAAGTCACCTTTATTTATTATTCGTACCCTGTTCGCATGGTAATGACAAGATAGCGTTTCTTCAGGACAATGCAGCATGTTTACATAAATACAAGTTAGAATGGAAGTTCAACATTGAAATACTAAAATATTAAGATGTATATGGTAATAATCCACGGTTCTGAGAATTCAGGACCCTGATGGCTTGGGGGAATAAACAGTTGCCCAATCTGGACGTGAGGGCACGAGTGCTACAGTACTTCCTACCAGATGCTAGAAGGGAGGACAGTTTACATGAGGGGTGTGTGGAGTCTTTCACAATGTTTATTGCCTTTTGCCTCCATCGCGTGTTGGAGACGACCTTCACAGTAGGAAGGGAGCCCCCAGGAAATCTTTTCTGCTGACTTCACCATCCTCCCAACAGGCTCCTCTGCACATAGTTCAGTCACCTGCCCTTGCACTTTTTCTAGTTGTGACCTCTATAAATTGATTTAGAAAACTTTCATGAACACATTTCACAAACCCCAAGCCATCCAGTGCTTTTACAGTTTGGGAGACCCAGTCACTATGTGGAAAATTAAAATCTCCTACAGGTTAGGACTTTAATCCCTGGAGCGTAAATAAATGAAGAGAGATTTGATAGAGGTATACAAAATTGAGGGGTATCGATCAGGGAAATAAAAGCAGGCTTTTTCCTTGAGGTTGGATGAGACAAGAATGAGAGGACAGGAGTTAAGGTGAAATGTTTAAAGGGAACATGAAGGAAAACTCTTCACTCAGAGGTGCTGAGAGTGTGGAACGAGTTGCCAGCGGAGGGTTTGGATGCAGGTTCAATTTGGACATTTAATTGGATAGATTGATGGCTGTAAACTGTCCCCAGTGTGTGGGGCAAGGGTAGAATCCAGGGGATGTGGATGGGAATGTGGGAGAATGAAATAGGTTTTGGGTCAGATCAGTGTGATGGCATGACCTTGTTGGGCTGAAAGGCCTGACCCATGAACATGTGGTGGAGAAGGCACTGACAAAGCAGTGGCTGTTGCGAAACCATCGCTGGGGGCTGGGTAATTGCTGCTGGCTTCCCCCCATAATGCTGATGCAGACCAATGGCAGCCTAGGCCGATGACAGACCAGTCTCTGTCACCAGCCAGGATAGGAACAGGAACCAAATCCTGTTACTGCCGTGATTTAACTGCAGATGGGCCGCAACATAGAGCTGTCAGTGCAAGCCCCTTACTATTCCAGCATTGAGGAACAATGGTAAAACTTCAGTACTGGGCCGACTTTGCTGAGGAATGAGGTCAACGATACTGCAGGACAACCTTCTGATGAGGGGGTCCACATATTAAACTCAGCTGGTCTCACAGCATCCATAGGAGGTAAAGATATATAACCAACGTTTCCTCGATGAAGGGCTCGAACCCAAAACATCAGTAATTTTTACCTCCTCCTAAGACCAGCTCAGTTCCTGCAGCATTTCTGTGCTTTGACTGCAGTCACAGCTCTTGTAGGCACCTGGGTTTCACTCCATGTATCAAAGATTGGAGCGAGGCCTCTATCATCTGGTGTGTACACGCAGGATGCCTTCACTAAAGGATCTTCTAAGGAGCATGTGGACAAGTATGGGCAATGAGTTTAAATCCAAACAAGGCAGAATAGTCCCAGGATGGCCTGTCTGTTGTCACCATGGGCCCACACGGCCTTCACCCGCAAGCCATGCGCTACCTGTGCCTGTTACATAGGAACATAGGAAGTAGGAACAGGAGTAGGCCAAAAATGGCCCATCGAGCCTTCTCCGCCATTCAATACGATCATGGCTGATCTAATTTATGACATAACTCCACCTCCCTGCCTTCTACCCATATCCCCTAATTCCACTATCATGTAAAAATTTATCTAACTGAATTTTAAATATGTTTAATGAAGCAGCCTCAACCACTTCCCTGGTTAGAGAATTCCAAACATTCACTACTCATCTCTGTCCTAAATCTACTCCCCCGAATCTTGAGACTGTGTCCTCTCGTTTTAGTTTCCCCGGCCAGCTCAAAAAACCTTCCTACATCTATCCTATCCATACCCTTCATAATCCTGTTCAATCTCGATGAGCATGTCTGGGTGGACCTGGTCTGAGACACAAGGTATTTGCAAAGCTGGGTTTACAAATGGAATGAGCTTGTTTATTGCCACTCATCAATATCCCAATCAACTAAAAACACCAGAGTACAGTGTTGAGAAGTGAACTATTGATTAAAACCTGTTCACAAATCAGCCCAACAAGACCATCGTGTCATGGCAAGGCAAATGAGGCTCTTGAATAATTAATCTGTGTGATCTGCAAGCTTTGCGCTGACAAGAACCAGAATGTGTTGTCAGTACATTTACAGATCACTGCAAGTCAAAGAGAAGTTGATCTTACAGCGGGTGCACACTGCAGTTGAAGAACTTGAACTCAGTGCTTGCGAAGGTCTGTCCGGTCTCTCGGGACTTCAGTCGGAGACTCACTCCAATCCAATCTGTGAAGAACAGAACGTTCAGTCAGTACCTGCTCACTGTGCAGCCTTGACGTACTCAGATCGACTTCCAGTCCTGAAGGAGCATACCAGCACACTGGTATCTTCTGATCCTAGTTTGTTTCTGGAAACATCAGGAACCGTTGCATCAAATCTCACCATCCTTCATGTGGAACTTTGAATTATTTTACAGGTTTCACAACACTGTCATCCCAAAACATTCTCCACCCATGAACTACTGCTTTGAAGCATAGTTATTTTTGTAACTTTAGCTGTGGTCGAGAGAGAGAGAGAGAGAGAGAGAGAGATAGATAGGTTAAGTGAATGGGCAAGGGTCTGGCAGACGGAGGACAATATTGGTAAATGTCAGGTTATCCACTTTGGAAGGAAAAATAGATCAGATTATTATTTAAATGGAAAGTGATGGCAGCGTGCTGCCGGGCAGAAGGATTTGGGAGTGCCAAAGGTTGGTTTGCGGGTGCAGCGGGTCATCAAGCAGACAAAGGAAGGGATTGAATTTAAGAGTGTCCAAGAAAACCAAATATAGATTTCTGAAACGTCGGTAATATATCTTTGTCTCATATAGACGCTGAATTCCTCCAGTGTGTTTTTACGACAATCACAGTGTCTGCACATGTCCATGTTTCACTTTGAAGAGCAGTGAGGAAATGCAGTAACTGTCCAAGGTACAGGAGAGATAATGGTCAGGTTACCCAGCTTCACTCTACTGATCTTTGTAACTACTCTGGTCCTCATTCCTGACCCATGGAACGTCTCCAGCAGGTCACAACATCGGCAGACAAATGACCAACATCACCATAGCTGGCGACAGAGGCTTCCCTGACTCCTCAAACCAAACGAATCCAAATTTTTTCATCGAACAGTTGTTTTAAAACCTTTGAGAATTTTGTGCTATTTCAAATTCTGAATTTACAAATAGTTTGGAATGAATTTGAGCAAGTGAAAGGGTTTGGACGACTCTCCCGGGAGGTGTTGTGTTATCCTGCATCCAATTGCTCCCCAGAGGAATAAGGATAAGAAACATACACATTTATTTAACATCTGATTACTCCTTTGTTTACTCTCTCCCATACCCAGGGGGACAATTAAACAACCGCTTTAATCTTCATGAGCAATCCTTTGTAAGGATGGTTACTAATAAATCAGCAGATCTTCTTCACTGACAGAGCACGCCCACATATCCCTGGGGACTGCGTGAACCATGCCCTGAGTGGGAAGAAGCTGCTTTGCCGATTGGTGCTGACTAAGAAAACAATACTGCATTCAGCATACCTTGAATCAATAAACAGAGGTGCCCTACATTGATGTTCAAAACACCACCTCCTTCAGCACAAATGTTCCCAGATGAACTGCCTCCTTTATCAGTCAACAGACATGGAACAATCTTAGGTTGGGGATAATTCCAATTGAATATTGGTACAATTCCAAGTTTTCCATGAAGGATCAGGCTTGGGAAATCAGAAATGCCAACTGAGAAATTAGAAACAAAGGGAACTTTTCCTTGAACTTGTCTCAGCACGATCACACCGAACCCATCAGCAAGGCCGAATCAAATCCATGGCTCGCAAACAAAATGATTATTGTTGGGAGAAACTGAGCAGGTCAAACAGTGGACTTTATGTAGCAAAGGTAACGCTACATAACCCACGTTTTGGGCTTGAGCCCTTCATCCAGGTGAGAGCAAAATGTAGGCAGGCGCCCGAAATGGGCTCGTACTTTGATGAAGGGCTAATGCCCTAAACATCACATGCATTTTTACCTACGTTACACAAAGGACACTGCTCGACCTGTTGAGTTTTTACTTCAACCACAGAGTCTTCAGACTCTCGTGTTTTACTCGTTATAATTGTTGGGAATCCTTTTTACTGGAAACTCATGTTTACACCAAAGCAAAACAAAATCTGTTGGAGGAACTCAGAGGGCCAAGAAATGAAATCAGGGGGAGAAAAACAAGGTTGATGTTTCAGGTTGGAACCCTTCATCCAGACTGTTTCAGCATCTGCAGGTCTCGTGTATCTCCAGCTGGGGCTGTTGGTGCAAAGATTTTGTCTCCGAAGAAAGCAACAATGAAGCGTTGATGTCCCAGCTACAGGAAAGACATCAATAAACTGGTAGGGGTGCAGAGGAGGTTCACCAGGATGTTGCTGGGACTGAAGGGGTTGAGAGATAGGGAGAGTTTGAATAGTTTAGGTCTTTATATTTTAAAATCATGAAGGGCATGATAAAGAGAATAAGGCCTTTCTCAGGGGGGCACGTTTAAGATGAAAGGGGAGAGATTTGAGGAACGTTTTCATCCAGAGGTGGCCCGTGTCTGGATTGAGCTGCCAGAGGAAGCTTTAAAGTGGGTACAATCTCGACACCTATATTGGTCATTTTGGTCCGTGTGCTTCTAAGCCAGAGCGCCAATGGTCAACATGGACAAGTTGGGCTGAATGGCCTGTGTTGCATAACTCTGTGTGCCGTAACAATGACCATTCATCTCTCTCCGTGGATGCTGCCTAACCCGCTATGTCCCTTCAGCTTTTCACATCGCACTCAGATAAGAGGGAGCCTCAAAATGATCCCCTCCGCAGCCTTGATTCGTCATTTGTACACGGAGTTGAGAAATTTTCCCCAAATGATGTTAACCGTTTGTCGACTGGCTGGAAATTAGCAAGTAGAAGGCTTTTATTCAAAAGGCAGCCTGGGAAACAATACATATTGGTGTGGGAGCTGTTCTTAGTCTGTGACCTTCAGAGAGAGGATAAGAACAAACTTTAAGGAACTGACTGGTGGGTAACACAAGGACCTTGTCCTGCATCTGCCTCTGTGCACTGAAAATTGGTAACCTCACACAATGCCTTAAATCCCAGGGTGGGGAGTCTCAACCTGATATCCATGTGAGGGGGATAGACAGAGGAATGCAACAAGGCTTTTCCCACTGAGGGTGGGTGAGATACAAACCAGAGGACATGGGTTAAGGGTGAAAGAGGAAAGGTTTGGGGGAACTTCTTCACACAGAGAGTGGTGGGAGTGTGGAACGATCTGCCAGCTGAGATGGTGAATGCAGGCTCAATTTTAACACTTAAGAAGAATTTGGGCAGGTACAGGGATGGGAGGGGTGTGGAGGGCTGGGTGCAGGTCAGTGGGTCTAATCAGAATAATAGTTTGGCACAGACTAGAAGGGCTGAACGACCTGTTTCTGTGCTGTAATGCTTTATGGTTCAATCAAAATAAATACATCCAAACTGAAGCACTGAGTTAATCCTCTCACTTCTCACGACTGAAATCATAGCTTTAGCAGGAAGCTCTCGTAATTAACCAGAATTTACCTGTGATTTAATCCTACTGATTGGAAGCAACCTTGGAATGGGAGGTGTGTGCCCATATTTCTGGGTTTAACCTACTCAGGGAGACAAAACGATTCTTACCTTGGTCACTTAGTACAGGAGGGATATCCTTGGTAGCTGGTGAAACACAGACGATCTCACCACCCACGGTCTGCCCGTCCACCTCAGTTAATCCACCAAAAGCACAGACGACACCGGCGGAAAGATCGGGAACATCACTGACTTTCAGTGTAAGCTGGAGAAAACAGATGGGTACAATCAGTAATCTCCAGACAGTCGTTAATGCTTTGAAGCAGCAAGAAGCAGATTAAAAATGATTTGGGTTTAAATGAGGGGTCCACTGCCCCAGCAAGCAGAATCCTTGATAAACAGGCACAATCTGCAGATGGTGGAAAGACTGGAGCCTGGAATCACTTAGCAGGTCAGGCAGCACCCACATGGAGAGAAGCAATGTCAGTGACTGAGCTGGTACTCGTCTACCCTCAGGTGTTTCCTGACCCACTGAGTGTTTCAGGTCCCCACTGAACACATCCATCCTCCTCTGGGGCCCAGGCTAAGGTTACTCAATTACCACCACCTACTGGTGTGAGATTTACACGTTACATAATCATGCCTTGCTAAGTTGTTGGCTGTCCACTCTCTCGAAGCCTCTCATCATTTTATATACCTCATTTAAGTCACCTCTCATCCTTCATCACTCCAAAGAGAAAATCCCCCAGGTCCGTCAACCTTGCTTCATAAGACACACTCTCCAATCCAGGCAACATCCTGGTAAATCTCCTCTACCCCCTCTCCATAGCTTCCACATCCTTCCTGTAATGAGGTGTCCAGAACTGAACACTATACTCCAAGTGTGGTCTAACTAGAGATTTATTGTGGTGCAGTATGACCTCCCAGCTCATTAACTCAATCCCCTCACTAATGAAAGCCAGCATACCATAAGCCTTCTTAGGCATCCTATCAATTTTCACTGCAACCTTGAGAAATGTATGCATTTGGACCTCCAAAATCTCTCTGCTCTTCCTCACTGTTAAGAATCCTGCCATTAACCATGTACTCTGCCCTCAAGTTCAATCTTCCAGTCTTCTACACTTTTCTGAATAGAACTCCATCTGCCACTTCTCTAGCAAACTCTGCATCCCATCTATATCCTGTTGTAACCTACCACAACCTCCTCAACCACACTTCCAACCTTTGTGTTGTCTGCAAACTTACTGACCCACTTCTTCATCCAGGTCATTGATAAAAATTACAAAGAGCAGGGATCCCAGAACAGATCCCTGTGGAACTCCACTAGTCACTGACTTCCAGGCAGAATACACTCCATCTACTACCTTCTGTGGGTGAGCCAATTCCAAATTAGGAATCGTTGTTTGAGTCACTGTCCAGGCCCAATGATGTACAGATAGTCCCTGACTTATGATGGTCCAACTTACAATTTGTTTAAGTTATGATGGTTGGAATCTGTACTGCACTTAGAATTTTCAGTGTCTCCCGACAGTGCTGTATCAGTCCCCACTCTGATTCAACTGCTCTTTTCCAGCTTACAAATTTTTTGACATCCGATGGGAGTGCTGGAATGTAACCGCATCGTAAGTTGAGGACCACCTGTAAATTGGTGAAGCCATTGGCCATAACACTGGGGAACATCACTATTCACAGTCACTTCCTTCATCTGGAGAACAATATTCACCATGACCCAACATCATCTGCATCCACCCCATCAATGTCTCTTTATGCCATGTGTTTCAATTTCATTCTCACCTGTTCTTTTTTTTATATATAAATTTTTATTTTTCACATTGTGAACCATATCAACCAAAATACATACAAACATTTCCCTCTTAAATATACACAGTGGCATTTTCTCCCCTTTTTCCCCCCTCCCTTCCCTCCCTCCTTCCCACTCCCCTCCAAACCCACTAAATGTTCAACCTATACAATACAATAAACCCATTAAACCATGTCATCAACAATGAAAATAAACAAGAAAAATGTGTCGTCTACTTTTACCCACTGGATCAAGTCATTTTGTCCTCTTATCATTTTAGGATAAAATGAGGCAAGCCCTCTCTGATATGTTCCATGTACAGCTCCCAAATGTGTTCAAATAATGTGACTTTATTCTTTAAATTATATGTTATTTTTTCCAATGGAATACATCTATTCATTTCCATGTACCATTGCTGTATTCTTAGGCTCTCTTAAACTTAAATGAGGTATATAAAATGATGAGAGGCTTCGAGAGAGTGGAAGCCAACAACTTAGCAAGGCATGATTATGTAACGTGTAAATCTCACACCAGTACGTGGTGGTAATTGAGTAACCTTAGCTGACATTATATATTTTTTTGCTACAGCTAAGGCTATCATAATAAATCTTTTTTTGCACTTCATCCAGTTTGAGGCCTAATTCTTTACTTCTTATATTACTTAAAAGAAAGATCTCTGGATTTTTTGGGATGTTGCCTTTTCGTGATTTTATTTAATACCTGATTTAGATCTTCCCAAAACTTTTCCACTTTCTCACATGCCCAAATTGCATGTACTGTTGTTCCCGTTTCCTTCTTACAGTGAAAACATCTATCTGATACTGTTGGGTCCCATTTATTTGACTTTTGGGGCGTGATATATAGCCTGTGGAACCAATTATACTGTATCATGTGTAACCTCGTGTTTATTGTATTGTTTATAGATCCAGAGCATAACTTTTCCCATACTTCATTTTTTATCTTTATGTTTAAATCCTTTTCCCACTTCTGTTTAGGTTTATAGTTTATTTCATCATTTTCCTTCTCTTGCAGCTTAATGTCCATGTTTGTTATAAATCTTTTAATTATCATTGTGTCTGTAATCACATATTCAAAGCTGCTTCCTTCTGGTAACCTCAGTCTGTTTCCCAATTTGTCCTTTAAATAAGTTTTCAGTTGATGATATGCAAACATTGTACCATGAGTTATTCCATATTTGTACTTCAACTGTTCAAATGTTAATAAATTATTTCCCAAAAAACAATTTTCTATTCTTTTAATCCCTTTTCTCTCCCATTCTCTGAAGGAAAGGTTATCTATTGTGAAAGGGATTAGCTGATTTTGCGTCAATAATAATTTTGGTAGTTGGTAATTTGTTTTTTTCCTTTCTAAGTGAATCTTCTTCCATATATTGAGTAAATGATGCAATACTGGTGAGTTTTTATATCGTACCAGCTTTTCATCCCACTAATAAAGTATATGTTCTGGTACCTTCTCCCCTATTTTATCTAGCTCTATCTTACTCCAATCTGGTTTTTCGCTTGTCTGATAAAAATCTGATAAATACCTTAATTGTGCTGCTCTATAATAATTCTTAAAGTTTGAAAACTGCAAATGACCATGGTTGTACCTCTCTGTTAATTTATCTAACACTATTCTTGGTTTCCTCCCTTTCCATAAAAATTTCCTTATTATTCTCTTTAGTTAATTGAAGAATTTCTTTGTTAATGGAAATGGTAACAATTGAAATAAGTATTGTATCCTTGGGAACACATTAATTTTAATGCAATTTACCCTCCCTATCAATGTTAGCGGAAACTCTTTCCAATGTTCTAAGTCTTCCTGCAATTTCTTTATTAGTGGCTGATAATTTAATTTGTACAAGTGGCTTAAGTTATTATCTAACCTGATCCCTAGGTATCGGATTGCTTGTGTTTGCCATTTAGATGGTGATTCTTTTTTAAATTCTGTATAATCCGCATTACTCATTGGCATCAGTTCATTTTTATTTGTGTTGATCTTGTACCCCGATATTTCTCCATACTCCTTCAATTTCTTATGTAGTTCTTTTATAGATATCTCTGGTTCTGTTAGGTATACTATGATGTCATCTGCAAATAAACTGATTTTATTCTCCTTCTCCTTTATTTTTATCCCTTTTATTTTATTTTCTGTTCTTATCAGTTCTGCCAATGGTTCTATTGCTAAAGCAAACATTGAGGGAGATAATGGACATCCCTGCCTAGTTCACCTACTTAATTTAAATTGGTTCGATACATATCCATTTACTGTTACCTTCGCCAATGGTCCATTATACAATGCTTTAATCCAATTAATATATTTTTCTGGTAGATGGAACCTCTGTAATAATTTGAATAAATAATTCCATTCTACCTTGTCAAAGGCTTTTTCTTTGTCTAAAGCAACAGCTACTGTTGGCATCTTATTTCCTTGAACTGCATGAATTAAATTAATAAATTTACAGACATTATCCGCTGTTCATCTTTTCTTAATAAATCCAGTTTGATCTCTAGTTTTACTATTTTTGGTACACAATCGGCCAATCTGTTTGGTAATAATTTCGCTATTATCTTATAGTCTGAGTTAAGTAGAGATGTTGGTCTATATGATGCTGGTGTTAGTGGATCCCTCCCCGTCTTTGGTATTACTGTAATTATTGCTGTCTTACATGAATCTGGCAAGTTTTGTGTTTCTTCTATCTGGCTCATTACTTCCAGGAGAGGAGGAATTAATAACTCTTTAAATGTTTTATAGAATTCTATTGGGAATCCATCCTCTCCAGGCGTTTTATTGTTCGGCAGCTTTTTTTAATATATCCTGTACTTCCTCTGTTTCAAATGGTTTTATCAGTTTGTTTTGCTCCTCTTCTTGCAATTTCGGCATTCAATTTTAGCTAAGAACTCTTCTATTTTATCATCTTTCCCCTCGTTCTCAGTTTGGCATAATTGTTCATAAAATTCCTTAAAGTTCTCATGAATCTCCATTGGATTATATGTAATTTGTTTGTCCTTTTTCCTTGATGCCAATACAGTTCTTTTAGCTTGTTCGTTTTAAGTTGCCAGGCTTATGTGTTTTTTCTCCCAGTTCGTAATACTTTTGCTTTATTTTCATTATGTTCTTCTCCACCTTGTACGTTTGTAATGTTTCATAATTTTTTTTGTCCGCCAATTCTGTCCTTTTCATTATATCATCCCTTTTTACTAGTTCCTTTTCTGTACTTACTATCTCCCTTTCCAACTGCTCTGTTTCTCATATCTTGTATCTTAGTCACATAACTTATTATCTGCCCTCTAATGAAGGCTTTCATTGCATCCTATAATATAAATTTGTCTTTCACTGATTCTGTTTTTATTTCAAAATATGTTTTAATTTGGCATTCAATAAACTGTCTAAATTCCTGCCTTTTAAGTAGCATGGAGTTTAACCTCCATCTATATGTTCTTGGTGGGATGTCCTCCAGTTCTATTGCTAATAACAGGGGTGAGTGATCCGATAGCAATGAATGGTTATATTCAATTTTCCTAACTCTCCCTTGAATATGGGCTGACAACAAAAACATATCAATCCTTGAGTATGTTTTATGCCTACTCGAATAATATAAATATTCCTTCTCCCTTGGGTGCTGCCTCCTCCATATATCCATAAGTTTCATTTCCTGCATTGATTTAACCATAAATTTGGCCACTTTATTTTTTTGCTAGTCTTTTGTCCAGTTTTATCCAACAATGGATCAAAATTCAGGTTAAAATCCCCTCCTATCAATATATTTCCTTGTGTATCTACAATCTTCAAAAAGATATCTTGCATAAACTTTTGATCCTCTTCATTAGGTGCAAATATATTGATCAAATTCCAAAATTCTGAATATATCTGACATTTTATCATTACATACCTCCCTGCTGGAACTATTATTTCCTCTATTTTGATTGGTACATTTTTATTAATTAATATAGCTACACCTCTCGCTTTTGAATTATATGATGCTGCCGTTACGTGCCCTACCCAGTCTCTCTTTAATTTAATATGTTCCATTTCAGTTAGATACATTTCCTGCACAAATGCTATGTCTATTTTTTCGTTTTTCAGTAAATTTAATAGCCTCTTCCATTTAATTTGGTTATGTATTCCATTAATATTTATAGTCATATAATTCAACATGGCGATCTCATATCATGTTTACACCTCATTTCCGCTTCCTCACCACCACCATTCCCCTTTTCCCCATTTTCATCTCTCAGTTTTCCCTTTTTAAACTCAATGTATGACAACACATTTAAAACATAAAATACTTCAACAACTCTCACATCCAATATTCCCTTAGCCCCAAATGTACCCCCCCCCCCCGAGTTGCCCCTTATCCCTTGCCGGACAACCACAACACCCCTCTCCATTTGGATTGCGAACCCGCTCGCAAGAGTCAACTGATTTCGCAGTGATGGTTATTCTCTCCCCCCAAACCCCCCCAGAAAACACTTTTTTTTAACACATATAACAAAGCTCATCCTCTTTTTTCCCCCTTATTTCCTTTCTTCCCTTCTCTTTCCCTTCTTTAGTTCTTACATATACATTATTTTCACATCTTTATATGTATTTTATCACCGTTCTTCGTTCTTGTTACATCTCTTCATCTCTCCTTCTGTCCTGCTGTCATTCTGCAAATTCTTGTGCTTCCTCTGGATCCAAGAACAGTCTGTTTTGCTCCGTGGGTATAAATATTTTAAGCACAGCTGGATGTCTTAACATAAATTTATAACCTTTTTTCCATAGGATCGATTTTTGCTGTGTTAAATTCCTTCCTCTTCTTTAAGAGTTTAAAACTTACGTCTGGGAAAAAAAATATTTTTTGACCCTTGTATTCCAATGGTTTATTGTCTTCTCTAATTTTATTCCTTGCTCGTTCCAGTATATTTCCTCTTGTCGTATCTCAAAAATTTTACTAAAACGGATCTTGGTTTTTCATATGTCTGTGGTTTCGGAGCTCGTGCTCTGTGTGCCCTTTCTATTTCCATTCCTTCCTGCATTTCTGTCATTCCCAGGTCCTTTGGGATCCATCCTTTTATAAATTCCTTCATATCTGTGCCTTCTTCATCTTCCTTTAGGCCCACTATTTTTATGTTGTTTCGCCTACTATAATTTTCCAACATATCAATTTTCTGAGCTAACAACTCTTGTGACATTTTTATCACTTTCTTCCAATTTTTTTCTCAAGTCGTTCACTTCCATTTCTAGCCGTTTCTCGTTCTTCCACATTTTCTAATCTTTTCCCTATTTCTGTCATGACCAGCTCTATTCTACTCACTTTTTCTTCTGTACTTTTCATTTTTCTTTTCATTTCACTAAATTCCAATGACAACCATTTTTTTTAATGCTCTCATTTGTTCTTAAAATTTTTTTAATCTATATTCTGCCCATCTGTTTTACCTTCTATTTCTCTGTGCAGTTCTTGGTCTTCTTCTTCTCTTCCTTGTATCTGTGTCTCTTCTGACTTTCCTGTTGAGTTGCTTGTCTCACTTTGCTGGGCTTCTTGCTTGGCTTCTTGCTCTTGGTCCTCTTCTTCTGGGCTAGTCATCTGTTGGGCCTCCTGCTGCTGCTCTTCGTTCCCATCACTCCCTTTCCTGTCACTTTCCTCTTCTTCCAGCTGAGAGCCCTGGTGTCGGGGATCCCTCAGCTGGTCGCGTTGTGTTTGCCCGCTCCTCAGCTGAGCACCCCTCCCATCGGTGTTCTCCTTCTCCTTAGTAAGCGCACTTTTGTTTGGCTCAGAGATCCATTTTTGCAGTCCAGCGGTCGGGGGGGGTTGCGACTCTGCGGGGTCGTCACCAATCTCAGAGAACGGGCTCTCTTCTCCACGACGGCTCCCTGTTTATTCATGCAGGTAAGGCCTTCTCCTTTCTCTTCCGGCGTCTTTTCTTCTTTTTTTTTGTTGTTTTTACTTTTTCCTTCTTGGGTGCATTTTCTTTCTTTTCTCTACAACTTTATATTTTATTTGTTATGTTTTGTATTTCTTGAACTTTGTATTTTCTTCACTTTATTTCTTCTTTTCTGGAGAGGCTGGTATTCTCCTACCGGCCACTACTCCATCACGTGACTCCACCAATCCCACCTGTTCAATGGAAAAATATGCTGTCTGGAACTTCACACATACCACATTGACTGCTTTACCCTTGTCAACATGAATGGCCCTCATCAATATGCATCACCCTCATCAATATGCAGCACCCTCATCAATATGCAGCACCCTCATCAATATGCATCGCCCTCATCAATATGCAGCACCCTCATCAACATACTCCAGTGAATTTGGTCCACATTGTTGAATATGCACCTGTTTGTGTTGATTGATTGACTTTGATTCAGATTAATGTGGATCAATGTCTCTACACACTCTCTGGTCATTGGAAGCCACATATTTGGATTTCAAAAGGTATTTAATAAGACAGACATTAACAGGTTACATGCAGCATAGAAGCTCAAAAATAAGAATAAAAGGAGTGGATTGGAGGGATTTTTCACTTAGGGGATGTCTACTTCAGCAACAAATGGCCGAGTATATCCAAGGCTGGCATTGTTTGGACCATGGGTGAATACAGGGTTGTGGGGAAGGAGTGGAGACCACGATCAGACCAGGCACCACCTCCCTTCCCCTCCCTCTTCCCTTCGTTGCTAGGCATTATTCAGTTTCTGCAAACCGCTGCAGTCATGTCACAAAGTTGTTGCGCCCGGTATAATCCAGGCCAGCACGCTCAACCGGGCCTCTCTGCAGACACTAACCGGGATGCTATGTTCAGATACGGATATGCTGCTTGGCTGGACACTGAGCTTCACACACTGCTCGGTGCTGGTAGCAAATCGATGTGGCTCCACCGCTCGTTCACACTTGTTCTTTCTGGTGCACCTTAAAAAAAC
Organism: Narcine bancroftii; assembly: GCF_036971445.1. NCBI lineage: Eukaryota > Metazoa > Chordata > Chondrichthyes > Torpediniformes > Narcinidae > Narcine > Narcine bancroftii. Next base: position 256,190,294 of record NC_091473.1, read on the forward strand.
AAGAATCATTCAGTGGATGTGGAATGATCAAGCACGGAACTGGCCTCTTGGCCGTCAGGTTCCTCTTCGTCTCTCCCCTGCCCTCTCGTTCTAGAATCGTCTCCTCGACAAAACATGTGAGCATTCACATCGACTGTGACCCATGCGATTTTATAAACCTCTGCAAGCTCACCCCTCAGGGAATATAAACCAGCCAATCTGGCCCCTCCCTCTGATCTGGCCCATCCCTCCAACTCGGCCCGTCCCTTCAACTCGACCCCTCCTTGCAACTCAGCCCTTCCCTGCAACTCAGCCCCTCCCTGCAACTCAGCCCCTCCCTGCCACTCAGCCCCTCCACACCCAGCAACATCCTGGTAAATCTCCGCTGCACTCCTTTCAATTGATTAAAGTCCTTTCTGTGGCTGGGCAACCAGAACTGCGCACAGTTCTCCGTGTATTCACACCTACACAGCCCATCATGTCACACCACCTTTTATTCTCTTTACTCCACCCAATGAAGGCCAGTATGCTGTGCCTTCGTCACCACCCTAACCATCTGAGATGACACCTCCAAGGAACGTTGTAACTGTACCCCACGGATCTCTCTATTCTCCAACACTCTCCCAGACCCTGGCATTCACCATGGAAGTCCTGCCCTGACTTGACTTCCCAAAATGCAAACTCTACGTGTCAGGGTTAAATTCCATTTACTGTTCCTTGGTAAATCCTGTTACAAACTTCAATACCCTTCCTCACAGCTCACTACACCAGCCATTCTCAACCTTTTATTGGCTGTGCCCCCCCCCCCCAGGACCTGTTCAAAGTTTATGGGTCCCCTTCCCTGTGAAGCAGTCAAGTTTTGGTTTCCTCCGTACTTCTCTCCCACCGACCACCTAAAAAACATTTTTAAAAATTGTTACACGAGGCGAAAAAAAGCCAAAGCTTTTACTTAACTGTGCTGTGTTCCCGGGGCAGGGGGAGGTAAGTGAGCCCCCCCGCCCCCTCTCCCCACTGTTGAGAATGGCTGCTCTACACCAACAAGTTTGGTGTCATCTGCAAATGTATTTGTCATGTTAACTACATGGCCATCTAAATGGTTAATGTGATACAGAAGAAGAGCGGTACACTACTAGTTACAAATCTCCACTCAAAGAAACATCCTTCCACTAATTCCCTGTCTCCTTACACTCAGTGGTGAACCTGAGCTCCCCTGGATCCCATGTGATCTAACCTTCCAGACTAACCTGTCAACAGCCTCGTAAAAGTCTATATATATACTTCCCTGAGAATCCTTGTGCCTGAGAAAAGATCATACAATAATGCAGCATTTTAATTAGATTAGCCAGCTAAAATTCAGCTCAGATCTCACCAACTGAAAAGTAATTTGAATCATTCCCCCCATCAAGAAGAGACAAAATTTGGTTCAGCCTCTTGAACACACTTGAGACAGCATGGACCATTTTGGTCCACAGGGATTGCTTCTCCTCTGGGGTTACACAACACATCACACCAGCCAGAAGGTAGTAATTTAAATTAATTTCCTGCCTGTCACATAGGATAATTTTGAGTTAACACTTGAAACATGTAAATGCTGGGGAAATACGCTCAGTGGGCTGGTGCTGGGCATATGGTATGGGAGCAGGAGAGCAGCACTCCTATGGATGCTCCCCACGGAACATTCTCACCACAAGAGATTCAGCATAATTATGGTCCACAACAAATGGAATATAAACAAATTTGTTAAAATGTCTCCAAACGTTGCCACCGTACGAAACCTCGTGACATCTCTCACAGCAGCAGAAAGCCAGGACTTCACTTGCTGGCCCAGCCCAGCCTAGTAACCTCCGGATTTAGACATACAGCATCGTAACAGGCCATTCTGGCTTACGAGCCCACGCCGCCCAATTACCTACAACTACTGGTAGGTTTTGAAAGGTGGGAGGAAACCGGAGCCCCCAGGGCTCCCCATGCAGACATGGGGAGAACATACAAACTCCTTACAGACAGCGCAGGATTCAACCCCAGGTCTCGATCGCTGGGGCTGTAAAGGCGTTGTGCTAATTACTACGGTAACCTTGCTGTCTTGGATTGCAAGGACACCATTGTGCATTCGTCTGGTCTGAATTAGCTATGACAAATTGTCACTGAATTTACAATTCTCATGAAAACCAACCTTTATTGAGTATTTGGGCCATCAGTAAAATCCCAGGTATCTGGCACCCACGAATTAGTTAGATGCCAGATAAGAGATTCTCCTGTTTGCTTGAGACTGCGTGAATGAAGAACTGGCAGACAGACGCAACAATTTTAAACTTTCGTATTTTTTACCCATTTATTTTCCAGGAGCTTTTTTGCCGTTTGCTTTAATGCTGGATAACAAGGATTTTACTGTATTGATAAATATTTTCTCATCTTCAGAAATTTGAACCTGTGTGGTTGAACCTTGACCAGCCCTCGCCTGAATGGTGATAAACTGATTTTTAATGTTGAAAGCTGATTGGTATTCCCACAGAAAATCTGGCATTTCATCAGTGCGAGTAAATTGGAGCTCCGTGGCCAGCCTTTGTGAATATTTAACCGTCACTCCTGGACTCAGCAAGCGAGCAGTGAACAGTATTGGGCTGACCTTTAGCCTGGGTTGACGCAGTGTGCCCGGAAGGCTTGGGACTCACTTTCACTGATCCAGCCCTTGACTGTCTGCCTGATAGAATATCACAGCCACCGTCAAGGGATATCACCAGCTCACAACTGCTCAGAACGGCAGCCATTTAAACAATCCTGCCTGGTTCATGAATTCTTGTAATTATGGCCATCTGCTCAAAAAGGATTTTGCAATTTCGAGATCCATTGACAGGATGAAGCTGTCAGCACAGATGCAAAAGGAGAACAGTGTCACCATTCATGGTGTCCATCACATGGGCAGCAAATGTGCAACTCAGTAACTCCAGCCTCTTCCTAAAATATTTCACGGATTCTGTGTGAACAGCAGCAGATAAAAATGCTCATGTGTCCCCAACGCTCTGATTAGCACTCTGTCACCCACACGTCTGGAGAATTACAGCAAAGTCCTTCCTCATCACACTGTAATCCTGCAGTGGAGGGGTTTCACAAAGACCAGGTGATTGACAAGTCACCCTCCAGGCCACAAGAAGCTGGAAGATGAAAAGTGGAAATGAGCGTAAAGCCCTCCAAAAGGTAGTGGTCACGGCCCAGGACATCACAGGCAAAGCCCTCCCCACCATCAAGAACATCTACAGGGAATGCTGCCGTCGGAGAGCAGCAGCCATCATCAATGATGCCCATCACCCCCCAGCACACGCTCTGTTCTCGCTGCTGCCATCAGGAAAGAGGTATCGGTGCCACAAGACTCACACCCCCAGGTTCAGGAACAGCTGCTCCCCCTCCACCGTCAGACTCCTCAACGACAAACTCAATCAGGGGCTCGTTTAAGGACTCTTGTGCACTTTATTGATTTTTCCCTCCTCTCTGTATTGCACAGTCAGTTTGTTTACATTTCTTTATGTGTTTACATAGTTTTTTTTGCACTGCAGAAGTTGGAACTGTGGCCTCTTCAACAGATGGGGCAGGAGGTGTCTGATGAGGCATGTGGGAGGGGTGTGATCTTTCCCCCAGTATCGCAGGGTGCTGCCTGCTCCTGATGCATGGACCTCTGGTTGCCCATATCATCCTGAAGGCAACATTTCCACAGGAGTCAGTGAGGGGATTACATTGCCTTAACGAGGCTTCGAGCACATCCCAGAATCTCTGCCTCTGTCTACCTGGTCACCTTGTGGGATGGATTTAGACAATCCAGTCAACTGGAGATAGGAATGCAATTTGATTCCAATGTCTGCAAATGCTGTAATTCTAGTCAAAACACAGGGATACTGGAGGATCTCAGCCGGTCTCGCAGCATCCACAGGAGGTAAAGATATATTACTGATGTTTCGGGCTTGAGGCCTTCTTCAAGGTAGAAGAAAAAAGCAGGCAGGTTTCTGAATTGGAGACTGGGGAGAGAAAGGCCGGGAATATATCTTTACCTCCTATGGATCTGCGGTACCGCTGAGCTCCTCCAGCATCTCTGGATTCAGATGTGAATCGGTTTGTTGACATGACACATGCAGGTACAGGGCTAGTTTTGTTGCATTTCATGCCATTGACAGCTGTCCTTTCAGGGGTTGATCAGCCAGAGATGATGCAGATTAATGAGCAGGATCACGAACTCACAACAGCAGGGGAGCGTCTATCTTTCACCTGCCCCAAAGTCACAATAATGGTGTCAAATCGAGTCCTACACTTCCATGCTGAGTGTACAATGACCCCTTGATAATATTCTGACTTTTTAAACTTTACCAAATCAAAATAATCTCCTCATTGAGGGTCCACGACAGAGGCAGAGACCTGGGGTGGTGAAGCGGAAATACTAAAAGGCACTGAACTAAGCAAAGGCTGTCACAGTCACAGCCCCTCATTTATGAAATGGACCCAGTACTGAGAGAACAACTGAAAAGGCAGAACTGACAGCTCTGTAACAAAATTCCAAAGGGTTTCATAAAATCTAATGCCATATGTGGATTGACAAGTCCCCAGGGCAGCCACGCAATTAGACAACACAGCCAGTGCACGCTCAGAAATCAATGGCCAACATTCCATGGCATCAGTGCAATAATGAACTCTGAAGAGGATCTGTAATTATGCAGTATTGATTGAGATGATTTGCACAGCCTTGTGTCCAATTTAATAACGGCTGCATTATTCACCATTATTGCGCCCTCCGTGCGGGATTCTCTGAGCGGCCTGAAAGGAAAGTGCTGTGGTGGCTCCAAGTCACTCAGTACCTTTGTGGAACAATGAAATCCTCCTGCTCACATGGCTGAGACGAAGCTTGGGCAGGAACTTGAACGCAGTGGAGCCCCGGTGAGCTTTCTGCCTGTCCCCCCACATCGGGAGCTCTGGGTTGGGACAGCTCCTGGCACCCGGTCTGTGGAAAGTAGATCTGTTCGAGAACCTGCCTACATTTTGCTCAGACCTTGATGAGGGGCTCAAGCCCAAATCATCAGTTCTGTATCTTTATCTTTTCTACATAAAGGACTCTGTTTGACCTGCTCAGTTTCTACAGCATGGTGTTTTTACATCAACCTCTCGTGTTTTAGACCAGATACACCAGAAAATGCAGGTGCCGGGATCTGTACCGGAAAACTATTGGTGCAGAATGAGTCGATGCAGAATCTCAGCCTGAAACATGGACAATTCTGTTCTCCCCACAGAAGATGCCAGATGTCCTGAGTTGCTCCAGCAGACTGCTTTTCACTCCAGGTTTGCTGCCTGGATCCAGATCCTTTACATCACCCAAAGCCTGATACTCGTCTCCTCAATCCCGAGTCTCCAACACCCAGAACAGGTGCCAAAAATGCCTTTACAGAGAGGGACACAGAAGGTAGAAGATGCCAGCACAATACAGGCCCTTCAGCCCATGATGTTGTGACAGCCCTTTAAGAGAGTGTTTAGCTTCCTCTCCTTCATCAATCCAGGAGCTGGGATGTAATGGTGAAGTTGTACAAGACACTGATGAGGTCACATTTGGAGGATTGTGTGGAGTTTGGGTCATCGAACTACAGGAAAGATTAAAAGAGGTGCAGTAAAAATTTACTAGAATGTTTCTAGGACTCGAGGAACTGAGTTTCCGGAACAAGTTAGGAGTTTATTCCTTGAAGCATGGGAGAATGAGGGGTATAGATGAGTTAAATGCATGCATGGCTTAAGGGTGACAGGTGAAATGTATACAGCAGGATTGGCGCAGCGGTTAGCACGAAGCTGTCACAGCGCAAACAACCCAGGTTCGATCCTGCACACTCTGTAAGGAGTTTGGACATTCTCCCCGTGTCTACTTGGGTTTTCCCCAGGGGCTCTGGTTTCCTCCCACCCTCCCAAACGTACGGGAGTTGAAGGTTAATTGGGTGAAATTGACTCGTGGGACAGAAAGGTCTGTTGCCATGCTGTATATCTAAATTTAAAAACCAAATTTTAAAAACTGGGGAACTTCTTCACTCAGAGGGTGGTGAGAGCATGGAATGAACCGGCCAGCGGAAGTGGGAGCTGCCTTGACTTTTAAAAGCAGATTAGATAGGGAATGCTATGATCCAGCTGCAGACTGATAACTCTATGTAGAAGAAATAATTCAGCACAGATTAAATGGGCCATAGGGCATGAGTCTGTGCTTTGGTGTTTTATGGTTCTCTGGGGAGGGGGGAGATGGGGAGGGGGAAGAAGGGATGGGGAAATAAGGAGGTGGGATTTGAAAGGGAGGGTCACGCTGGTTCCACCTGCCAATATTCCTTCACCCCTCCTCGGTCCCCTCTCACCTGCTAGCCTGTCTCCCCCACCCCCTCTCCTCTTTGAACTGCTGGCCTTCCCCTCAGTCCTGAAACACTGACCATTCCCCCCCGCCCCACACATGCTGAGGTCCAGCCTGGATTGAATTTGAAGACACGACAGAACCACACACAGAGCTAGAGGAACAATGGGTCAGGCAGAATCCACAGAAAGCAAGGGACAGTCAACATCTCTTTTTCGACATACAGCGCAGTAACTGGCCCTTTTAGCCCACAAGCCTGGGCTGCCCGATTGACCTACAACCCCAGGACATTTCGAACAGTGGGAGGAAACCAGAGCCCCTGGGGAAAGCCCACGCAGACACGGGGAGAACATACAAACAGCGTGGAATTCGAGCCCCGGTCCCGATCACTGGCGCTGTAACAGTGTTACGCTAACCGCGGCACCCACTACTTCAGCAGGGACTATATTTGCCTTCCACAGATACTGCCTGATCTGCTGAGCTCCTCCAGTGTTATCTGTGGCTTCAGATTTCCAGCCTCTGCAGCTTCTCTGTACTCAAATGCATAATAGACGAACTGCAATGGGGGAACCTCAGGCTCACACTGCATTGTTAACCCTTTACTGACATCTTCTGAAACAACCGTCCTTTATCTCACAAATCTAAGACATTTTGTGATTTTTAAAATTTCACTTGACACGTGGAATGGAGTAATGTTTAACTCGAGTGTAGAAGGAAGTGCTGACAAATCTGTGATCCCCAATGCATGTGGTAAGGCTGATATTACCAGTTCACAGATTTGAGGAGGAACTTGGATACAAAAGGTTCTCCCGTCCTTCAAACACCTGTCAAATCCGCAACTCTTGAATGAATAAAAATGGCAAAATAGCTAGTGTGGCTCCCAGATTCCACTCAGAGACAAGTAGCTTTAATAAATATTTGTAAAGAGAGTTTCGTCCATCGTGTCCCCACCTCCCTCCGGCAGAATCTCCGCCCTGGTCAACAATTCCCTGCTAAATTAGTGGTGAAGGGACAGTGGGCTCCAGTAATAAAGTCATACGTCAAACTGTCTCGCTGTCAGAACGAGCTGCGCTGCTGTAACCCTTCATGGTAATGGCTGTGCAGAGGTAAGCAATTATATTGTCGAACAAAGACCTTATAATACCACAGTATTCTAGAATTACATGATTCTAACTGACAAATGCACCACATTAGTCACAGAAATGGGATTCTTTACAGAATCAGTTGGGAGGCTTTTTTGCTTTATGAAATTGAGTGAGCAATTTTAGTTTCAGTTTAATAAATTAATAAACCTTCCCCTCATGAGCTGTTTCCCAATCTAACATTTTCCCCCCATTTGGAACAAAAGGTAAAAGAGTTTCCTCACCCTGGAGAGTAAATGAAACATGGCTGTTTTACCTGGTTGAGACATTCCTGGCTAACAGCCCAGTTGCCATGTCATGAAGCAGTTTGGCATCCTGTCCACCTGCTCCCGTCTAGCTTTCCTTCCTTTAGAATCCACCCTCCTGTAGTGATCAGGAACACGGCATGGGAGTTTGAACCAGGTGATGGCCATGATTGGTGCCAGTTGGAATCCGACCAGCAGTCTTCTCAAACCTCTACTTCTCCGAGCTCCTGGCAGTGCCCTCCCTCTCCAAGGCCCCATTTCCTGCCCTCTCTCCTCAAGGGTGATTTCCTGCCCTCTCTCCCATCTCAAACTTGCCTTGTTGCACCCTCGTTCTCCTCTGCCAATGGGACATCCTGAATGGGCAAAAACAGACCCAAGAGCAGGAGCTCAATGATTGGCCCAGAGACTGTGACCAGAGCTCACTGAGCAGCAAGTGAACCAGGATCTTGGCACAAGGGTGCCCATACAGACAGGACCCACATTCACATGTCTCACTTACACAGCTGTGAACACCAATTACGCTCAATTATTGTCTGCCAGACAGGCAGAACACATGCCCAGAACGATGCTCTAGATCACAGAGCTGTGTAGAAAGGCAATGGGCCCTTTGGCCCAACAACTCCATGCTGAACAATGTGCCTTCCCGAGCTGGTCTCATTTGCCTGCGCTTGGCCAATATCCCTCCGCGGTCACTCACAACCTTGATTTACATTGGTTAAATGAGGAACTGAAGTGAAATTTGAGCATTCTCCACTGAGCCCTACTGCCCATTTACACCCAATTAACCTATCCCTCGCCTCGCCTCCCCCCCCCCTCCACCGTGCATTTTGAACGGTGGGAGGAACCAAAGCCCACCCTGGGGGAAAACCCACGCAGACACAGAACGTACAAACTCCTCACAGACAGCGTGGGATTCGAATCCTGATCCCGATAAATGGTGCTGTGATGGCATTGCGCTAACTGCTGCCCCTAGGTCAACCATGCTGTTATAGTTACATAAATGGCTGGTTCTAGAACTTTCTCTTCTGACACCATTAACCGTTACAGCACCAGCGATCAGGACTGGGGTTCAAATCCCATGCTTTAAGGAGTTTGTACATTCTCCCCACAGATTTTTCCCCATGGGACTCCCCATGAGTCCCCCATGGGACTCCCCATGAATCCCCCATGGGACTCCAGTTTCCTCCCACTGTTCAAAATATACTGGGGTTGTTGGCCAATTGGGCGTAAAGGGCTCGAGGGCTGAAAGGGCCTCCCTACCATGCTGTATGTCTATATTTAAATAATAAGACTGAATAGATTTCACGCTTACAGTTTTATCTGCACAGTGTCAGGGTGACAGTGAAAGGTTGACATGGGTTGTCAGGAATGTGGGCTTGAGGTTACCCATAGATCAGCTGTGGTCTTGGTGAATGGCAGACCAGTCGAGTCCTGCCCCTACAGTGAGTGTTTGTGTGGCAGTGACACAGGGCTTTGACACGAGCAGCTGGCGGTTAGTCCTCAGGCAGGAATCTTACTCTGAGCCGATAATGGCACTACATTCAGAGGCTGGCCCACAACAGTTAGATCACCTGTCTCTGAATGGCGAACTTTGCTAATTCTACCTTCAAAGGAAAAGGATGAAATGGAGAAAAGCATTTTCATTCTCTCCACCCAGTGGTTTCGCAGCTTCTCGTCGAACGGCAGCCCTGCATTACGGTCTAACATGTCAGCAAGGCTCCAGAACACACAAGTCATTCCTATGATAAAGACTTTCACGCTGAACGTAACAGAAAATACTTCTAAAAATGTTAAATATAGAATCTTCAAAATCTAAATCTGCCGACTCCATCAACTTCAACATTGTCAATAACTTAAATTTATATTATTTTCTGATTGCCTATAAAGCTGGTTTGTTGCCACATGATTGGATTTGTAGCAATGCAGAATTTTACCCGGTTATTATGGGCTGAACCTTAGGGCACGACCAGTCATTGCAACTCAATTCAATCTCACTGCACGCCTGCACACACTCAGGTACCCTGTCCATCTTGCTTGAAGCTGACATACTAAACGCACCAGCAGTTAGTGTTTGGAAAAAAGGTTTTGATTCGTTAGATGTCATCACAAAACAATTTATGTTTCCATAATTGTGTTTTTATATTTCTCCTTTTTTTTTACAGTTCTGACCAGAACCGATTTGTTCATTGAGACTCCGATTCTCTCACTACACAAACAGAAAAAGACCAAAGTGTCACTCAGGCTTGAGGCTCAGTGGGGCACCAAGACTCTCCTCAACCCCCCGCAGCAGTCCGGCAGTCAGGAAGCAGACGGACCTGCCTGTGGGCCCATTAACCTGTTCCTTGTACAAGCCACCAAACTCCCTTCTGTTCATGCCAATCCTGGTCTGTGGCCATGTCATCCAAGGATTTCTCTAGTTTTGGCACCTCGACTCTCTCCTCCCTGGTGAACCCTGACCCCCACCTTCCTGTGGCACCCCGTCCCCCACCTTCCTGTGGCACCCTGACCCCCATCTTCCTGTGACACCCCGATCCCCACCTTCCTGTTGCACCACAGCCTTTTCGCCCAACATGGCCCTAAACGATGAATTTTGTGCTGAATAACTCTGCTTCCCTTTAGATTCACTGCCACACCAACCACTCTGACACAGTCATTGTCCATCGGTTCCACTTCCTGCATCCTCTATGTTTCTATCTTTGTTGAATGAGCTCTGTGAAATTCCTCTGCTCTTTTCCAAAGTTAAATGCCAGTTGTTATTTCTTGCTGGTCAGAAGCCCCATGTCAAAATTCTCAGAACTTGGCAAGAAATCTGAGAAAAGCTCGAGTCGTGACCCAGGTCCAGCGAGACAGGACACCAGAAATCTCAGGGATTTTCTCTCACCAGCTCTCTCATCAACAACCAATTCCAAGTTGCAAATCAACTCAAAGTGCTTCAAACAATCAGAACAACTGGTTGCAAGTGGCAGGAGAAAGAACCTCAGGCTTGTATGTGATGTCACGTATGTACCTTGACAAGAAATCTGAACTCGTCGCATGGCCCGCTGTCAAGCGTGCTTCTGGGTGGATTGCATTGGAATTAGACCCTGTGTTTACGGCAAACTGACAGGTCACAGTAGGGTCCGAGTTCTATTGCCTGCCAGCTTCAGCAATGGTCTGTGACACAGTGAGGCAGTGCTAGTGTCTGACTGCTAACCATGACCTTTGCTGGAAAGCTGAAGCAGTGACCAACACGAACAATGTACAGGGCGGCGTCCGCAGATATCTCTATCAACAGGCATGGTCGGAGGACAAGAATGCATTCGCGCCCCTGGGGTTGGTGAACAAACACCTCAGTGCACATCTGGCGAATACTTACATGTTGTGGAGGACACACCAGCCGCAGTGTGGGTCTCCCGAACCCAGACACTGACTACAGGTTTCGTACTGCTCACACGATTCCACGGGCACCATTGACAGCTGCGGAAACACAATGGAAAACACCAACTCAACAAGACATCCAAAGGTCAAAGGTCAGCCCTCTCAGCAATGCATTTACCCAACTCCATCAAACATTACCCACTTCACTCAGGACAAGGACACCCATTTCAATGTTAAATGTGGATAAACAGCATGGTAACAGGCCCTTCCAGCCCACAAGTTCATGCAGCCCAATTAACCTACACACTGGTATGTTTTGAAGTGTGGGAGGAAACCAGAGCCTCCACGAAGACATGGGGAGAAGGTACAAACTCCTTTAAGACATTGCGGGACCCAAACCCAGGTCGCTGGCGCTGTAACTCTGTTGCACTTACCGCTAGACAAACTCTTCTGCCCACTCTCAACTTGTTGAAGGTCACCGTTTCAACTCATGGGCTGTCTGGATTTTCTGTCCCTCCCTGATTATTCACCACAGTAACCTGGAAACCTGCACAGTCCTGGAACAAAGCCCAGTCTTGTAAAAAAGTTTTATTACACAGTGGGACTATTGGTGATGCTGGGGTTTCCTGTGTATCTGGTGACAATCTGATGGCGGAACCGAAGGCAATGAAACAAAGTGCCGAACAGCAGATGTTCAAACTTCATACAGACAGACGCAACTTTACATTAACCAGACTGACAATACCTTCTTCTTAAATCTGCAGGTTTTCAATTTGCTAAATTTGGCTGTCCTGGGAGCTCCAGACAGAATTCTCACCCAGAATGAAACAAAGATTACAGATGAGGTGATTATAGTAAAAACACAAAAATGCTGGAGGAACTCGGCTGATCTTGCAGCGTCCATCGGAGGTAAAGGCATATTACCAACATTTCTAGAAGGGCTCGGGCCCGAAACGTCAGTAATGCATCGTTACCTCCAATGGACACTGCGAGTCTGGCTGAGGTCCTCCAGCACCTCAGAATTCTCATCTACAGCTTCGTGGAAGAAAGTATTTGAGCCGCAGTGGAAGCTGGGCCGGTGACCAGCTCCCAAATAACTCAACAAGGAATTGTGGGGACCTCTGGAGTTGGCATTAATACATGAAACCAGAGGTTGCCTGTTTAGGAAATGATACAAAGAATTCAAACATTTTGTCACATTGATCCTTTTCCCCAAAATGTACTCAGATTATTTGGTTTGACGTCTGACACAAACCCAGCATGGACCATCAGAGCAGTATCTGCAAATAGGTTAACCAGTATGCCTGAACAGGCAATAACAGTGATGCCACAGCAACAACAAGATCACAAGAAAAAGGAAGAGACCCCATTTGGCCCATCGGGTCTGCTCCATGCCTTCAACATGAGCAAAACCAAGGAGATGATTGTGGATTTCACAAAGAGAAACCAGGAGAACATGAAACAGTCCTCTTTGAGAGGTTAGCAGTGGAGAGGGTTAAGACCTTCAAGTTCCTGGGTGTCAACATCCCTGAGGATCTACCCTGGGGTCTCCATGTTGATGCAACCATGAAGAAGCCTCGTCAGCAGCTATACTTTGTCAGGTGTTTGAGCAGATTCAGTACGTCACCGAAGAATCTTGAAAACTTTTACAGGTGGACTGTGGAGAGCATTCTGGCTGGTTGCATCACTGCCTGGTACAGAAGTGCCAACGCTCAGGACAAGTATAAACTCCAGAGGGTTGTTAACTTAGCCTGCGACATCACGGGCACCAGACTTCATTCCATCGAGAACATCTACATGAGGTGGTGTCTTAAAAAAGCAGCCTCCATCTTCAAAGACCTCCACCACCCAGGCCATGCCCTCTTCACTCTGCTACCATTGGGGTAAAGGTCCAGGAGCCTGAAGACAAGCTTCTTCCCCGCTGCCATCAGATTCCTGTATGATCAATGAGTCCCAGACACGGCCTCAGTTTCTCTGATCTTTGCACGAATTTATTTATTTTTCAATATAATTTTATCGCAATATTTGCACCTGTGATCCTGCCACAGAATGAACTTCATGGCATATTCGTGATAATAAAGTCGGATCAATTGAACATAGACTGAACACAAGGCAGGGTAATAGTGGGGGGCATGTTCTACCATTTAGAGAGTTTAACTTGGGGTGAAAAATGTGGAGGCTGGGCATGAGGTTAGCAGGAGAACACTGATGTGTACAAGCGAATGTAGAAGTGTGCGAGTACATGTGTGAGTGAGCAGGGGTGTTAACACATTGGTACAGAATGAGAGAATTTTGGCATCAGTTCAACAGAGCAGTGTTAATTGACATTCCAACCATTTCCTCATGATATAAACCTAAAAGAGGCAGCAGACAAAATAACGGCTCCCTGCGAGAATTTGTCACGGCCAGCCACGAGGTTAGTGAGAGACCCTTCCACCTGCCTTGAACAACTGCGGCCGCACTGTACAGCAGCTTAGAAGCCTGAACAAGTCAACAGCTGCTCACCCACTTCGAGGGCCACAATGGGCACAGTTATCTGTGCGACACGTGTGTGCATCAGCCCAGCAAGGCGCCCGGTGGGATTCACACTCCCTGTGCACTCATGGCACTCTACTCTGCTCCAGAAACATGGACAAGCTGCCCCCGATTCCCAACACCAGGAACAGCCCACACAACTTTCTTTAGCAGGAAGGGCCTGTTACCTTGTGTATAACTAAGGTGGAGAGGGGAAGATCTGTTTGGTGGTGGGATCACTTTGTAGCTGGTGGAAATTCCGCAGGATAGTGTTTTGGATGCGGAGGCTGGTGAGGTGGTAACTCAGCCTGCGACAAGGACAAGGGGAATCCTATATTTGCTGCAACTGGGGGCAGAGGGGGCCAGGGCAGATGAGCAGAAAATGGAGGAGATGCAAGTGAGGGCTGAGTTGATGGTAATGGAGGGGAAGAAGGCAGACATTTCGTGTTTTAGTTCTAACATCCTGGTAAATCTCATCTCCACCTTCCAAAGCACGTACATAATTTTGATGTGTAGAATTTGTGGAAACAGTAGAGTACAGAAACACAATACCTGTGCTGAACATGATGCCAAATTACACTAACTTTATTCTGACAACTCCAGATGCATCTCACTTGTATTCATGTATCTAACAGCTTCTATTCCAGTGGTTCTCAACCTTTTTCTTTCCACTCACGTACCACTTTAAGTATTCCCAACGCCACAGGTGCTCTGTGATTAGTAAGGGATTGCTTGGGGTGGCATGTGAGTGGAAAGAAAAAGGCTGAGAACCGCTGCTGCCACTCAGTTGAGGTGACTCTCATTTTCTACTTTTAAACTTAAGCAAATAACAATTTCACTTAAATCAGTGCGGACTAGAAGGGCCGATATGGCCTGTTTCCGTACTGTAATTGTTATATGGTTAATGTGTCATCTAGTTATAGGAAGCTCCATAACTCAACTCCACCAGAAAGATCATCGTCCAGCCTGGTACTCAGCCCTGGAAAACCTCAACCGAGAACTTTCCTACGTGGTTCTGCACTCATTGTTGCCCCTTCAGTGGAGCCTCTCACCCTCTCGCCAGGCACAGGTGCTGCACTGTCTCAGGGCAAGCTTTCAGACCATACAAGGATTGATAAAGTGTGCAGCACCTAACGTCCCTCAAAAGGAAAATCAAAACACTTCTCATCGTAGCTGTGCAGCCCTGGTCACTAGACTGCAGGACATGGCTGCTCTGGAGAGGGCACAGAGGAGATTCACTAGGATGTTCCCTGGGGTGGGGAATTTCAGTTCTGAAGAGAGCCTGGGTCCATCTTCATTGTGGGGAGGGAACTGATGGGTGGCCTCTTAAAGTACATGGATGGAAGAGCTTGTCATCAACCTTTCTCAAAGGCTCTGGTATCTAAAACCAGAGGCTGTAGGCTTTAGGTTAATGGCAGAAGGACCTGTTGGGGATGGCTGGAATTTGGAATGCACTTCCTGAATGGTAGAGATAGAGACCTTCACAAAGGATCACTTCTTATACCATGGCACAGAATGCCAGGTCCAGTACAATCACGATGGGCTGAAGACCTTGGTTCTCAGCTGTCGAAGTGCAGTGTGCATATTACTGCCCAATTAATTACCAGCACGTCTCAGACTGCTGGTAAATCAGTACATAACGCTAAAACTCATAACATTAAGTCAGAATGCAGGAAGAGATAAATGTGAAGTCGCTGGAATCGCCACAGCAGGGTCAAAATTCAGCATGAATATTGTCTAGTAAATGTTGCCGATCATCAGGATGTATAAAATACTCCACAGTGGAGATTCCTCATGGCACTCCTTGCACTGATTTGCAGATACACCAATGCTGCAGATTATAATTTAATTTTTTATAATTTTGATATTCAGCACGGTAACTGGACCTTCCAGCCCATGAACATTTGCTGCCCAATTAACCAACACCCATAAATTTTTGAAAGGTGGGAAGAGATCCAGGGTAAAACCCACGCAGACCTGGGGAGAACATACAAGCTCCTTACAGACAGTGGAGGCAGTACAAGCTTGCGCACTGTATCGGCACTGCCTGTATTATTCGTGTTACAGGCAGTACAAGCTTGCACACAGTATTGGCTGTGCCTGTATTATTCGGGTTACAGGCAGTACAAGCTTGCGCACAGTATCGGCTCTGCCTGTATTATTCGGGTTACAGGCAGTACAAGCTTGCGCACAGTATCGGCTCTGCCTGTATTATTCGGGTTACAGGCAGTACAAGCTTGCGCACAGTATCGGCCCTGCCTGTATTATTCGGGTTACAGGCAGTACAAGCTTGCGCACTGTATCGGCCCTGCCTGTATTATTCGGGTTACAGGCAGTACAAGCTTACACACCGTATCGGCTCTGCCTGTATTATTCGGGTTACAGGCAGTACAAGCTTGCACACAGTATCGGCTCTGCCTGTATTATTCGGGTTACAGGCAGTACAAGCTTGCGCACAGTATCGGCCCTGCCTGTATTATTCGGGTTACAGGCAGTACAAGCTTGCGCACTGTATCGGCCCTGCCTGTATTATTCGTGGTACAGGCACTACAAGCTTGCGCACCGTATCGGCTCTGCCTGTATTATTCGGGTTACAGGCAGTACAAACTTGCACACAGTATCGGCTCTGCCTGTATTATTCGTGTTACAAGCAGTACAAGCTTGCGCACTGTATCGGCACTGCCTGTATTATTCGTGGTACAGGCACTACAAGCTTGCGCACTGTATCGGCTCTGCCTGTATTATTCGGGTTACAGGCAGTACAAGCTTGCACACAGTATCGGCTCTGCCTGTATTATTTAGGTTACAGGCAGAAGAAGAGCTGCATGCACTATGGACAGCACTTTCCAAGTTCTAATATTTCCCAATTTCAAAATGTGTCATATTCAAGGAAACGTAGACAACAATATTCCAATTTACTATCTTATGGGACTTCGCAGATTCAGCTGTAAGTCGCTTTAATTCATTGGTCAAACGAATAAACCTTTTGCATAAATTCACATTGAGACTTTCAGATGATGAGTAAATACACGATATTCAACTTTAAACAGATATAAAGGAAATAAACAAAATAAGATGAATTCAAAGAAAGTGTCTTGAACTTATGTCTCCTTTATAATTCTTTGAAGAATAAGATGCAAACGCTGGGTCTGCTCGGATATTACGGACTATGACATTATAGTCATCGTGGTATACACTACCAGCAATCATTTTTCTTAAAGGGACAGGCACAAAATTAACAAGAGAGTCAAAAACACAAGGTTTTAACCTTGACATGCAGTGAGGCAATGCACAAGAGTGTTGGAAAAACTCAGCAGGTCCCACAGCATCGGCAGGAAGCAACAATATATAACCTTCATTTTGGGCCTGAGTCCATCATCAAGATACAAGCAGAATGCAGGGAGGGGTCTGAATGAAATGGTTGTGGGAGAGGAGAGGAGGGAGGGAGTAGCTTAGACGCACAGGTGGACATGGGTGAGAGGGCAGAAGAGAAAGAAACTGAGAAGTGATGGGGGAATGAGGGAAGCTCTCTAAATGGTGAAGGAAAGGGGTGGGGAGCTGAACAGAGGGATGGGGAAAGGGAGAGACGGGGGGGGGGGATAATTCCATCTGATTAGAGTGTGCCCAGATGGAAAATTAGGTGTTGGTCCTCTAATCGACACGCAGTAATGCCCATGAACTAATGCGGTTACGTACTGTACTGCCGCTGTATGCAGCATTAATGCTGGCCTCCTGCTTTGTTCTGTTTCCGTCACTGACCTTTTCCTGTCAAGACAGGCACATCCTCCAAGTGAGAGAACCACTAACCCACCGAGAGCAGTTTCAAAGTGACTATTTTAAACATTTCTGTCTCAAAATTTCAATCACAGAGCAGCAAACATTTCTTGAACCAGCAGTGTGGTGAATTCAAGAGTGGAAAGGCCATTTTAGTTCTCCGGAGATTAGATATGCAGAGTATTATGTAGCTCTCTCCGAGAGACAGTTTATAAAATCTTCAAATAAAATCCACCAGCAAGTGATACTTTAGAACTGTCACACACTGAACTAAGTGGGAAATACTTTCAAACCGTTTTAACACCCACCTATGGTTCCCTGCAAGAACCTCTAAATAATTAAATTCTCAAGTTGAATGTTTTCATGAGCAAGGATTGAATGGTTTTATTGGGTTTGGTGTCAAGGTGATGGCTGTTACCTGGACACAGTGTAAGTGGAAAGGATGATGTGCCAGGGTTGTTGAGCAGAATTTGGGGTTGTCCTCTCAGGAATCGGGCAAAGCAGCGAGGAAGAATGACAATAACTGGCAAAATACAAAGCAGCAATGCACACTGACTCCAAAAAGGAAGAAAAATCATCTTTTTAAACGACAAGGACTTTACAATGTAATTGCTTGCGATTGTTGGTGCAATCCATCACAGGCCAGTGCTTTCTGAGCCAATTTAACTATCAATCTCTTACCATAGCTCCAATGACAAGGGATTGGAATATTTAACCTATTACAAGTACAAATGCTTTCCTGGTTAAAGATCCTGGTTTCACATTACACACTCAGACACATACACCCCAGACCCACTTTCTCTCACACACGCTCGCACCCACATTAATATACACACACCCCACACACAGATTCTATTTACGTATAAAATCTCTTCCCAGGATATAGATCATGGCATCAATAACAGTGGATGTACAAGGTGAAAGGTTATATTGACAGAATGCATTCTATTTCATGCATTTTGTATTACAAAGTAAATAAACTCAGCTGTGGAGATGTTAATGTACATCACTGCAGGCGACGGCTTCATCGAAATCTGTCACTGGGGAAATGATATTGTTATAAGCATCTCCCAGAAACACCCTTCTCCCTCAGCCTGCAGTCACATAAACAGTCACAGTCTGGCAGGCCAGATTTCTGTAATGTAATAGATTAGACGCAAGGTTAGGACAATGAAATATACAATTTTAAACCCCTTTAAATTGGCAGCTGCCATGGCGACAGTTGAACCTGAAGGGCATTCCATAAACAGAGCCCACTCGGGGAGCAATCCTTGCACCTGAGACGCCTTAGAGCAGACGTAGGAGCAAAGCTTCCAGCTGTGAAATCCAGTTGCAGAGGAAATGAGGTGGTGAGGGTTAACCCCTCAAACATGAACTCCTCATACGCCCAAGGGCAGTGGCACAGAGTCCTTCCACTCAACTTGTCCACACCAAACTTAAAGTTCACATTTCTTGTCAGAGTACATACATGGCATCACATACTACCCTGAGATTCTTTCTCCTGCAGGTCAGGCAGAATTAACACTTATCCGTAGCGTAAACTATACTCAATAAAAAGGATACGTAGAATAGAGAGAAATGTAAATAAACTGACTGTACAATACTGAAAAAAAAAATATTCAATTATAATAAAGGGGCACTCCTGGGTCCCTTTTAGATCTTAGGCCTCATGCTCTAAACTTAAACCCTCTTGGCACAACTACTCTGGGGAAAAAGATTGACTATGTGCCTTATCTATCCTCTCATCATTTTATAATCCTCGGTAAGGACCCCCTTAGTCTCCTAAACTCCAGCGGGAAATGTCCCAGCCTAACAACCCAGGGGGATGCTCTACCCTGGTGCCGTGGTGGCAGCAGTTAAGAAGTTTCTACATAGACATAAAATTTGCAGGGAATAAAGGGAAAAATATCGTGTGCAGTCAGGGGAAATTTTGTTTAATCTGGGCATCAAGTTTTGCCAGATATCATGGACCATGGATTGAAAACTAGCTGAGTGGAAGGAGGCAGAGGGGAGTAGTGGTGGAATGCTTCTCTGATTGGAGGCCTGTGCCCAGTGGTGCATCTCAGGCCTTGGAGTTTGGTCCACAGTTGTCTATCATCTCTATCTTTTTTGGAGGTCAATGTCGTTATCTTTTGATTGGTACATCTGCAGATGACACTGACATTGGCAGTGCAGTGGGCCGTGAGGAAGGATATTGAAGTGGGAAGGTAGGCCAGTGTTAAGTATTGCACTTTGGTAAGTCAAACCAATGCAGGACTTGTGCGGTGAATGGTCGGGCCCTGGGAGTGTTGTAGATCAGAGAGAACAAGAGGAACTGCAGCAGTTCCTTGAAAGTGGCAACTTAGGTAGGTGGCGAGGATGTATTTGGCACGTTGGCTGTCATTGGGCAGAGTACTGGACTCAAAATTTGAGAATGAACGATTCAACTACACAAGGCATTGGTGAGTCCACATAGAGAACTGCATGCAGTCTGGTCACCCAGCTGTGGGAAGGATATCAATAAATTGGAAATGGGAGCAGATGACATTCACCACGATGTTACCAGTTCTGGAGGGGTTAAGGTATAGGGAGAGGTTGTACAGGGTGGGTGAGGGGTGACCTCAAAGTTGTTTATAAAATCATGAGGTGCGCGGGCAAAGTGAATGTTCAGGCTCTTTCTCCCAGGGTGGATGGTTCTAGAATTACAGGGGCCACAGCTTTGGATTCCAACCTGTGCAACCTCTTCAGTACCTGGATTGTGAAGACTCTGCCTGAAGGATCATCTCTCCATCTCTGGGGCAGCCCGCAGCTGAATTGAGCATCTCTAGTAGGTGCCTCACCTTCCCAACTCGATCTATACAAGTTGACCGCTGGACATCATAGGGCACAAAGCTTGTGTCCAAGTCTGATTGACTGCCTCAAATGCTGCTACGTCCAAAGTGGAAACACATTATCTATCAAGGGGCTAACAGCCTGTAGGAGGTTGAGCTCCCCAGCCATGGATCTCACAAAGATTTTTGGGAAGAGAAATTAGACCGTGAGATGTAGGTAGGCCATTCGGCCCATTGAGACCACTCTGCTAATTAGTTGGAAACCAGACCAGAAGGTCCATAAGATGCCAGCAATGCTCAAGTACAAACTCCTCTGTATCCAACTGCTGCATGTGTATAGGTACCTGTAGAAGATCAAACGGGCTTGCGGTCCTCCACAGGGAGCTTCATCACACTGACTTGCCATGCTCTGGAGACTGCCTCATGTGGTCAAAGAACCACAGCTGTTCTCCTTCTTCAACCCTCTGCTGCCTCCAGGTATGTCCCATGAAGAATGGTGCAGAAAACTGACAAGGTTAAAAGATCCCGAGCTTCAACAGGTCAAGAACACAAAAGATATGATTGTGGACTTCAGGAGGGCCAGGAATGGAATGACCATCCTCCACTACACATCAACGACTCTGTAGTGGAGAAAGTGGAGAGCACTAAGTTCCTTGGAGTTCACTTAACTAATGACCTATTGTGGACACTCAGTATCTCCTCACTTGTCGGGAAGATGCAACAGTCACTGCACTTCCTGAGAAGACTGAAGCGGGCAAGGCTACCGGCCACCATCGAGATGGTCGAGATCGAGATGGTCCTGGCCAGCTGCATCGGTTTCTGTAGAGCATCAGATGGGAGGTCAATCGACGGGACCATAAAAGTAGCAGAGAGGATCACTGGGATCTCCCTCCCACCATCCCCTTTGACGCGATCGACCGGAATCATTGTTTAAAGACAGTGTGCAAAATCATCGAGGACCCCTTCCACCCCGCACACAGCATCTTTCAGTTGCTCCCGTGTGGGAAGAGATCCAGGAGGATCAGAGCCAGCACCACCAGGCTGAGGGTACAGCTTCTTGCCATGGGCAGTGAGAACGACCAAAGGAACTGATCACACTGACCCTCTGAGACTCAGACTCACAGAACAATATTTATTTATTTGTATAGATGAAAGACTTGGCCTGCATATGTATTGTTCGTCCGTATGTCTGATTGTGTGCCTGCATGTTTACACCGAGGACCTGAGAACGCTGTTTCGTTGAGTTGTACTTGTACAATCAGATAACAACAAAACTGAGTTGAAAAAACCTGGACCCATGAAGCAAACCACTTTTTATATTAATGAGCTGCAGTGGTAAAAATGAGCTCCCACAAAAGGTTGCCTACCAGGAAGGCACCTAAGCTTCTTATTGAAAGGAAGTTTAAATGTTTAATTTTTATTTTAGAGATACAGCACGGTAACAGGCCCTTCCGGAGTCCGTGCCGCTCAGTTACACCCAATTAACCTACAATCCCCCGTACATTATGAAGGGTGGGAAGAAGCTGGAGTCCCCGGGGAAAATCCACAAAGACTCTGGGAGAACGAGCAAAGTCCTTAGGATTCGAACCCCAATCCCGATCACTGGCGCTGGAACAGCATTGGCTAACCACTACACTAATTGTTTGATTTGAACATCCAGATGGGAGGTAAATGGTTAATGGTAACCTTGCAATGACCTTTCCTGACAATGCAGAGAACCTGAATTACTGTTCCAATGTTAATACCAAGCACTTCTCCAAAGACCCTCCTCCAGTGCTGACTCCTTTCAGGATCTAGACCCCTGCTGCACCCAGAGGGAATTCTGTGGAGCTGTATCAGATTTCGTGTCCAGACAGGCTTGGCCCTGTCCCACTCATTCATTCTGCATGAACTGTCCAGGTTTAGGGACAGCTGCTGAGGCCTCATTCTGAGTACTGTAACATTCTGTCTCATAACAAATGATATAGTCACCACCTGCTCTGCAAACCAGAACAAGAAACCTCTTGTACCTTCCAAATGTTTCAAGCATTAATCTGGCTCTTAGCACCAGCATTTGTTCAATATTCAAATACTTGAGTTTGCATTAAACCAGCGTATCCAGATTGCTTTTTTACAATATGAATTCTGTTTAAATAGAATAACTCTTCTTGAAAACCAAACCAGAGTTGTGGAGGTTTGCAATTTCTTTAAGCCTGCACTGCCTGGTGACAGTGAAGGAAGATCTGACCATGGTCTGGTATTTACACATAGTTCCAAACCTCAAATAGCCCATGGAATCAAACGGAAATGCAGGGAGTACTTGGTCTGCAGAGCAAGGAAGGCGAGTTTGAACGTTGGCTTGTAGAACAGATTTGGTTTTAGCACCATTCCAGACATTCCGACCTCTGCCAGGGTCCGGAACTTCCCCAGGAGCTAACCGTGGACGAGCCGCATTAAAGCTGGTCTATAGAGAGAGGAGCTAAACTGATCCAACCCACAACCAAGGGGTGTGTGTATGTGTGGGGAGGGGCTGGGCAGATCCATCGGTTCTGCTCCCCTCTCTATACATTGCCAACTGAGTCACCCATCCCACCATCCATGAAGTTTTTTCCCCCAGCAGGACTGAGCAGATTCAGGACAAGCACCCCTGGGCTTTTACGCAATGGATATCCAGGCTCATGAAAAGATGAGCAAGATGGTTTCGAGGAGAGGAGCAGCCTACTGCTGGGCCTAACTTTCTATACCTCCTTCCCCCACCATGACCCCACCTCTCCTCCGCTGCCAGCCCGCCATCATTTGCATCCACATCTCCTCCAACTCCACGCACTGGACATCTCTTCCCCGAGCTGAACTTCTCCAGCATCAAGTTCAAGGTTTCAAACACAAAAAGAGAAGACCCAATTTTTTCTCGTTTTCGGCCCAAGATGTTGTGCGATGTAAACCTCCTCCACAACAATCAACCCCTTCCCTCCCTCAGATCCAGAACCCTCTATTTTTCTGATATTCATGTGCCTAAGAGTCTTCTGAATGTCCCTGTGGTACCAACCTCCACCACCACCCTTGGCAACTCATTCCAGGCACCCACCATCCTGTGTGAAAAACTGATTCCTGACATCTCCCCCAGACTCTAGACACCAACGGGCACAACGGAAAGCTGATAACCACAGTTTGCTGAAGGCAGATGATACAATTCCCAATCAATGCTGGTGTAATTTCTGACCAGTTTGGCTGGATACACACATAGTCACTGAAATGAAAAGTAATTTTTTACAGTATTAAGTGTTATGATTCCACACAGTCACAGTGTGGCAACAAGATCATCAAATAAAACAGTGATATTGAAACAGAGTTAGGGCAGAGAACACCTATTTACGAGTGTCGTGCCATCAAGGTCCTGATTCTGGAAGGGCTGATTCCCTGTGCCCTTTTCTGTGTATCCTATTCAGAGCCTCTGTACCGAGTGTAACAAAGTCTTGTGCTAACAGATTAACGATCCCAGCAGCACGTAGTCTTGGAGCGGAATAATGAGGAATTAATGAAAGCACCCATTCACTTATGATGGAGGAAAATTAAACCTCACATAAAAAAAAAACAAATGAGTTATTTGAAAATTATAAAGAAGACCGACTAGCTATTTGCATCAAACAACACGACACCGGAAGCCCACTAATTGAACATTTGCATTCATCGATGATTACAGAATTAGTGAAGAGGTTTAATTCTATTCTCAGGAGTGAAAAAGCTTTTTGTTTCCTGACAGGCAACACACCATGTTCTTTATTTAGTGACCTGAAATTGGATTGTTCGGCTTTGTCAATAACGGGTGCTTAACTCAAAGGACGGTCTGCATGGGGAGAGAGGTGAGGTACTCAGCTGTTGCCTCTGGGCCATGACATGAGTTTCAATTCTATTCGACCCAACTGCTGACGTACTTTGATATTTTGCTACAAATCACTGAAAATCATCGACACCTCAAACCTGCTTCTCCTCTACAATATCTGCTGCATCCCACCTCCTCTCCGCTCTATTACCCTGCGTTTCTGCCTGCCTTCAGATTTCTCTTATTGCAAGCTCTTCCCACTTTTAATGAAATATTCCCCTGCTCAGTATCCTATTGTTATACAGCATAGGAACAAGCCCTTCGGCCCAACTCATCCATGCTAGACAGATTGTCCATCAGAACTGGTCCCATTAACCTGCCCCATCAATGAACTTGTCCACTTTAAAATATTATCCCCACCTTGCCATTTCCTCTGGCATTTTATCCTATACACTCAACACCCTCTTTCCCATAAACTTTCCTCCACACACCTTAAACAGTACTGACCATTTCCATTATGGGAAATCACTGCTTATCGACCCTATCAATGCCCCTCTTAATCATGTATATCGCCGTTTCCGCTCCTCCCATCCCCCCAGTGCAAATACTAAGGAAGCGATCAGGGAATTGTGTGGGGCTATAAGTGAACTGTAGATCGTACACCCTGACAGACTGATTATCATCATCTCAAATCAGGGCTACCCACATTCAGACTTTGCAACGAGAGGAGAAAACATGTTGGACCTTGTGTTTACGAACATTTCCGACATGTATCGGGTGGATCCCCACCTCGGATACTCAGACCACATCGCTTTAACACTGATCCCAGCATACAGACCACTCGCTAAGAGCTCCAGACCAGTTTGGAAGCAGGTTAAAACCTGATCTGAAGCTGCCTTCATTTAAAAAATGAATTTGATTTTGTTCAAACTTTGGTTAACTTTACCATGTTTGGAGTCTAAGAAATTCAGAATTATTCTGAGTTTTTGATAATTGGCTCAGTTTTTTAGTGTGTGGCTTCTGACACATCACTATTACCTTCCAGGAGGCCTGTGTTATACTGGCCCTTACACCATTACCCTCCAGGAGCCCTGTGTTATACAGACCCTTACACCATTATCCTCCAGGAGCCCTGTGTTATTCTGGCCCTTACATCATTACCCTCCAGGAGCCCTGTGTTATACTGGCCCTTACACCATTACCCTCCAGGAGCCCTGTGTTATACAGATCCTTACACCATTATCCTCCAGGAGCCCTGTGTTATTCTGGCCCTTACATCATTACCCTCCAGGAGCCCTGTGTTATACTGGCCCTTACACCATTACCCTCCAGGAGCCCTGTGTTATACAGACCCTTACACCATTATCCTCCAGGAGCCCTGTGTTATTCTGGCCCTTACATCATTACCCTCCAGGAGCCCTGTGTTATACTGGCCCTTACACCATTACCCTCCAGGAGCCCTGTGTTATACAGATCCTTACACCATTATCCTCCAGGAGCCCTGTGTTATTCTGGCCCTTACATCATTACCCTCCAGGAGCCCTGTGTTATACAGACCCTTACACCATTACCCTCCAGGAGCCCTGTGATATACTGGCCCTTACATCATTACCCTCCAGGAGCCCTGCATTATACAGACCCTTACACCATTACCCTCCAGGAGCCCTGTGATGATCTGGTGCAAGGGCAGCACCAATATGAGCTGGTCATGTTCTATCAGTTCCCAGGGAAAGTCCGACTACATAAGCGGCAAGTCCGCAGCTACTCACTAATGAGGTTCTTCGTGGATTGTCTGGTTCAACAATTCTGTCCAAGACACACAGGAAATGTTTGCTGTTAACCTGCTTGATAAGCTGTTTCTTGTTCAGTGATAATGTTGGAGCCATCACTGACCATAATTAAGCTGTTAATCTATGGATCAAGATTTTCAGATGCCACAATTTGTACAGGGTGCAAGAGTTTTGACTGCTGTAGTTTGCTCGACTGTTAGATTATTTCTCAAAGTAAATTATGTGGCTACACAGCTTAATTTCCTATAGTGGTCAATAATTCATGGCAACTGAATAAGTCCAATTTCATTTTAATACAGAGAGGCTTGCATACGTTAATTACATATTTAGCACTGAATTAAATGATTGCAAGCACATTTGCATGTAATGTGCTTTATAACAAAAGGATTAAATTGCTGCATGAAGTATTATGTCTTGGGAAGTTTGTAAAAGACACAAGGAGTTGTGCTAGTTGAGTTGGTGGTGAAGAAGGCAAATGCGATGCTGCCATTCATTTCAAAAGGAATAGAATATCAGAACAAGGATCTGATGTTGGGGTTTATAAGGCCCTAGTAAGATCTATCGTGGAGTATTGCGAGCAGTTTTGGGCTCCTCATTTAAGAAAGGATGAGCTGGTGTTGGAGAAGGTTCAGAGGAGGTTCACATGGATGATTCCAGAAATGAAAGGGTTATCGTATGAGGTGAGTTTGACAGTTCTTGGTCTGGAATCGAGGAGAATGAGGGGGGATCTCATTGAAACATTCTGATTGCTGAAAGACGTGGACAGAGTAGATGTAGAAAGGTTGTTTCCCACAGTGGGAGAGTCCAGGACAAGAGAGAACAGGTTAATGGGGAGAAGGTGGAGAGGTTAACCAGGATGTGGCCAGGTTAATGGGGAGAGGGTGGAGAGGTTAACCAGAATGTGGCCAGGTTAATGGGGAGAGGGTGGAGAGGTTAATCAGGATGTGGCCAGGTTAATGGGGAGAAGGTGGAGAGGTTAACCAGGATGTGGCCAGGTTAATGGGAAGAGGGTGGAGAGGTTAACCAGGATGTGGCCAAGTTAATGGGGAGAGGGTGGAGAGGTTAACCAGAATGTGGCCAGGTTAATGGGGAGAGGGTGGAGAGGTTAACCAGGATGTGGCCAGGTTAATGGGGAGAGGGTGGAGAGGTTAATCAGGATGTGGCCAGGTTAATGGGGAGAGGGTGGAGAGGTTGTGGAGAATTGCGTGCAATTCTGGTCACCTGACTACAGGAAGGATATCAGAAAGATTGAGAGAGTGCAGAGAAGATTTACTAGGATGTTGCCGGGTCTTCAGGAGTTGAGTTACAGGGAAAGGTTAAACAGGTTAGGACTTTATTCCTTGGAGCGAAGAAAAATGAGGGGAGATTTGATAGGGGTTTACAAGATTATGAAGCGTATAAACGGAGTGGATGTAAGTAGGCTCTTTCTACTTAGATTGGGGGAGATAAATACAAGAGGTCACAATTTTAAGCTGAGGGGAAGAGGTTTAGGGAGACATTAGGAAGAAGTTCTTCACTCAGAGTGTGTGGAATGAGTTGCCATCTGATGTGGTGAATGTGGGCTTGATCGTGTGTTTTAAGAATAAAATTGGTTAGATGCATGGATGAGAGAGGTCTGCAGGGTAATGGAATGGGAACAAGTCAATGGGACTAAGGGAATAATGGTCAGCACATACTAGGCTAGATAGGCCAAATGGCCTGTTTTCTGTGCTGTAGCATTCTGTGGTTCTAGATTAACCAGGATATGGCCTGGTTAATGGATGAGGGTGGACAAACTTCCATAGTTTTCTCTGGAACTTTGGAGGTTGAGGGGGGAGAACTGATGAGAATGTATCCACTGCCCGCCCTGGGTCACAACTCTAATTGGTGCGCATGGACAAGCTGGGCTGCAGAACATGAGGAACCCAAGAGCAGCCCTGACTTTATTCAGGTAACGGAAGGTGCAATGGCTACTGATTCTGTTCTGGTCCTTTGAAAGAAAGATTAAAAGTGCCCTAATGTTAGACTCAGGAAGCAATTGAGGTGCTTCAGATATAACCAGGAACCTCAAAGGATCATTTTCCTTTCTCAGCCAATTAATGGGAGCTTGCCTTCATATAACGACCTGTCTATTAATTACTCTGCTTGTCAACCTTTAACCTCTGCATTCAAACTCCATCAGTAGGGGTAGCAATCTATTCAATTCTAATGTACCTGTACTTACAACTCCTTTCAAATTAAACAAAAATCTATCAGAAACCCTTCAAGTCTGCAGGCAACAAGCCACTGACATCAGCATCTGTACTTATTTGTAAACACGTCGATAAAAATCAGCCCCAACAAGAGCAAAGACCCTCCTGAGAATGGACGTGGGATTAGGATCTGTTTAGTGCCAGTAGCTTTGAATAATTACTGTTCAATGTTATTCAGAGCATCACACCACAGAAACAGACCTTTTGGTGCTGAACGTAATGTCCAACCTAACTAAACCTTAGCTTCTGAGCCCTGATAGAATATGCAGTGAAGTCCCTCCCTCACTACATATTCACGTGTCTGTCTATAAACCGCTCCAGCACAACTACTGTATCTGCTTCCACCCGTTCCAGGAACCCACCACTCTGTGTCAAATATTTGCCCTGCACATCTCCCTTCAACTTCCTTCCCCTCACCTTAAACACATCCTCTTCATGGAGGACTTTGTTAACCTGGGGAAAATATTGTGTCTGTCCATCCTACCAAAACCACTCACAATCTTATGCACCTCAATCAGGTCTCTCCTCAGGGACTGATGCCCCAGAAAAAACAGCACAAATTTGTCCAAACTCTCCCCATTCTATACTTTTGAAACCAGGCATCATCCAGATAAATCTCTTCTGTACCTTCCAAAGCTCCCGCATCCTTCCTGTGATGGGGTAACCAGGATTACACCATGTTCCTTGTGCAGCCGGAGCACAGTTTTACATCGCTGCAACACGACTTCCTTACTTTCACACATTGAAGCCAAGAATACCACATGTCTTCTTTACCACCCTGTCTACTGTGGCCACTCTCAATGAGCAGTGGAGCTGGAACCCCCCCCCCCCCCCCAAGATCCCCCTGCACAATGAACCTTTCTGGTAATTCTTACTTCGAGGTGCAGAATAAGCGATTAATGGATAATATCACTGAACACATCCTGAAAGAGAGGCGCACACACACACACACACACACACACACACACACTGAAGGTTATGAAATCTGAGTACACAAAGAGAAGCTGGAGGGACTCAGTAGGTGATTTCAAATTACAGCACCTGGGTTTCCGTCCTGGGACCAGGGTGCGATAACTGGGTCGTGGGTGCAGGATATACCCTTTCCCAGACCTACCCAATAAATTGCCAACCTGGCCATTTAAGTTGGATCCCGTCCCACAATGAGGCAGTGAGTGATGCGCCACACAGTCAGTTCCCTTTCTGTTTTCAAGTTCTCTTGAACATACCTCCCCCCACCCGCTCCCCAGTGATGTGCTGCCACCGTGAATGGGGGTGGGGGGTGGTGGTTGCAGCTGTGGCGTTCCGTTCTGGTTCGCGGTAACGACCCAATGTGGGAGCAATGGTCGCCTTCCCTACCCATAATCCCCCATGCCACTGGAGCCGAAGCAATGACCCCGATCGTGGTCCCGCATTCTTCCCCCCCACCGTTTGTGGCCCCCTACTCTACTCCCATTTGTGCAACTGCACCTTGTGGACTCCCCACCCCATCGTGGCAGCGACCATCCGCCACCCCATTCACGGCAGTGCAC
Organism: Narcine bancroftii; assembly: GCF_036971445.1. Taxonomy (NCBI): domain Eukaryota; kingdom Metazoa; phylum Chordata; class Chondrichthyes; order Torpediniformes; family Narcinidae; genus Narcine; species Narcine bancroftii. The sequence goes on from NC_091473.1 coordinate 256,219,819, forward strand.
TTCAACCAGGGGTTTCCCTGTGACACGCACGCAAATGCTGACGTTGCCGGAGTAACCAGGTCAGCCATTTCCCCTTTCAAACCTGAGGAGCAGGGCATCCAAGTAAGTTTTACTGGGTTTCCTGACCACCTCTGTGGTAGGTCTGGGACCCGGTTGAACCCTTTCAAATCGCCACGTACCTGAGTCATCAACCGAGCAAATTGCCCAGTTAACCTAATTTTACATGGCAATTTGAAATGGCTTAGTGGGTCAGGCAGTGACTGTGGGGAGAGATGATCAGTCATCATTTCGGTCAGGACCCTTTGTCTAATGAGAAGGGGAGATATCAGTTGGGGGGGGGGGGGGGGGGGATGAGTGATAGGTAGTACACGCCAACCAGGTTGTCATTCTGGATCAGTCTTGCTCACTATCTATCTTCTTTGAAGCTCTTCCTGTTCATAAACCTGTTTCTTTTTTACATTCATTCCTTGAAGAAGGGTTCAAGCACGAAACATGGGTAACATATCTTCACCTCCTGTGGATGCTGTGAGACTGGCTGAGTTCCTCCAGCATTTCTGTGTTTTAACTAAAATCTCAGTGTCTGCAGACTTCCGTGCTTCACTCCACTTCTAAAGCTTCCTCTGTAGCTCATTCCAGATACAGACCACCCTCTGAGTGAAAAGGTCACCCCTCAGGCCCCTCAAATCTCTCCCCACTGTGGAGAAAGAATTGGTGGGAACAGGCAACAAATGGAGGTGGGGACTACGGTCAATGTTCATACCATTAGGATGAAGGCGACAAGGAGGAAGATGCTGCATCGTTTCTCGTTTCTTATAGTTACCAGACGAGGAAAGCCCTTGTGTCTACATTCTCTCCTTCATCTCTTTCATTCAGACTTGGGCACTGGTTATTCAGCTTCCTCCCCAATAGGTCATTCTGGGCCAGGCCGTGCCAACACCACTGAGCTGGAAGGCCCTGGCCTGACCTTCCCAGTTACCATCATGCTTGTCTGAATTTATCAGGCTAATGTTCCTAACCTCAAGCCCACAGAGAGTCAGCTACATACTCGGGGTAGGGTAGGGACCCAGACAGTGGAGTCAGGGCAATCTCCTCAACAGTAACTGCTGACGTGCCGAGGGGTTTACACCCCGTAACTGTGAGAGCAAACAGTTGTACGAATGGTACAGCTAACTTGATTGTCTGCTCGTAGAAGAATCCTTCTCAATTAACTGGATATTCTGTGACATATTTAAGTTGAAATAATTCAAAAAGCAGTCTTAAAAAATGCAAATAAAAACGGAAGTTATAAAATGCTCCAAGTAAAGCAAAAACTAACAAGTTTAAACCAAATTTTCCCACCAATTGCAGTGGCCGACCAGACCCTGTCTGGAACACATTCCCAATTCCAGGCCCTCCTTCGGGAGATATTCCATGTGGATCGCAGACCCTGTCTGGAACACATTCCCAATTCCAGGCCCTCCTTCGGGAGATATTCCATGTGGATCCCAGACCCTGTCTGGAACACATTCCAAATTCCAGGCTCTCCTTCGGGAGATATTTCATGTGGATCGCAGACCCTGTCTGGAACACATTCCCAATTCCAAGCCCTCCTTCGGGAGATATTCCATGTGGATCCCAGACCCTGTCTGGAACACATTCCCAATTCCAGGCCTATTCCTCAGCTGACGTTGTTAGAGTAAATTAATAAAATTATTAAAAGATACATCATAAAAGGGCAAGATTGTGAGCTTTAGTTTTCAGGTCACATTTCACAAACACATATCTCATTTGCAATGCAAGAGCTATACCAGGGTAGACTTTCTGTCTACAGTCGGCTTTGCAGAGATCATGGGTAGTGCTTATGAGAGTTTCACAAGTAGGTGTTAATGGACCAGAATGTTTGAACAGTGTCCAAGTTCAAGAGCTGAGAAATATTTTGCTTTTAAACTGGTGCCAGACTTTAAATGTTGATGGAAGTTTGTTGTCCTTCAAGGGAATTTGTGGTTTTGCAAACAGAGAGAAAACATCTATTGTTTGTCAGAGTATTCTGCAACAGTTTGTGGTGAAGGCTGCAAATTGCCAGACCTGCTGCACGTCGCCATTTCAAGACAGGTTTTGAGTTCTGGGTTTAGCCTGCTCTAAATCTCTGTAGTCAATTACAGAGGTTGTGGCTGGTTATTGTGTTTCTCCTGGAATAGGGGAAAAAGAGGAACTCCTTGTGATAACCTGGAAGAAGAGGTTATCCTTTGGAAAAACCCATGAGAGAGCAAGTTTCTTCAGCAAGACTCTGAAGTGGCTGATTGAAGGAGATCAGTTTGTGTGTCAGACGGACAACAAATATCTCCCTGAAACCAACAAAGACCTTCCTGAGCTGTAACAACTAAAGTTAAAGCACCAGAGCCTGGTGAAGATACTGTTTAATTCTGTGCACAGCGTGGAAGATTGCCTAATCCCAGTAAACTTGGAGAAGTGAAAAGTGAATGATTGGACAGTGAAACAAAGAACTTTCCTGAACACACACACATTTTTGAGTAGACCAAGATTGGCTTGCCATGAAAATGTAATAAAATTAATGTACACAATGTTTCTGGGGTAACCTTTCACCACAGGGAACTGGGATTTGCGTGGGGTCACTGCACGATAGGAAATTACATCTTGCAGCAGGAGACATATCAGTAAAACCAAGATGCTGAAGTGGAGTGGAATGACAACAATCTCTCCAGCGGGTTAAAGAGCTGGGTTATCGGAAACTGAAACAAAACTCTGCAGAACTGAGGGATGATAGAGCTGAGAATTAGAAGGGGGTTAAGTTGTTAATAGTAATAAGTATTGATCTTATTATGTACTAAGAAAATAAACCAGTTGTGTTTAAGTAGCCATTGTCTTGGTGAATTTCTGTGCTGCTGGTTTTTGAGACCTTTGAGCTCATGACAACATTCAACATGGAGCCCAGACACAAATCAAAATGGGAACTCGCGGAGCGTAGTTTGAAGAGTGCAACTCGCACAGCAACTCCCACAGCAATGGAAGGGGAGGGGGTGCCGGAACTAACATCAAAGCATTAATTCCGAGGTTAGCATTCTGTACTGACCCCAACATTAAACGTCAGATGAGGGTGGCAGAATTACAAGGGAAAATTTGAATCACCCCTGCTCAATCTTGTTGTTAAGGAGTTCTATCTACCATAAATACATGTATAATAGTCGATACCATGTAAAAATCAACCCCCGTCCCCTATTTTTGGCCCCGGCTGCCCGCCACCCGAGCTCGCAACACCCCGACTGCGGACTCACCACCTGGTCCCAGCTGCCCACCCACCCGAGCTCCTGACGCCCTAACCGCGGACTCTCACCTAGGATCTGGCCACCCGCCCACTGGAACTCCCAACACCCTGAGCAGATGCCACCTGGCCTCAGCTACCCGCGGATCTGAGTCCTTGATGCCCGATCCGTGGACTCTTCCTCGGCTCTGCCTGCCCGCCTAGCGGAGCCACCAAAACCCCGACCACCTAGTCTCACCTGGCCGCCCTCCCATCGAAACTCCCAACTCCTCAAACAGTGCAGGTAATTACTACAATTAAAGGTAGCATGTGTGCAATAGTTAAAATATTGGTTCACAACAGTCGACCATTACATGTGCACATACGACAGTTATACACAGAAATATGCAGATACTGAGATTGTCGGAAAAACACAGAAACGCTGGAAGAACTCAACCGATCTTGCAGCGTCCATGAGAGGGAAAGATTCATCACCAACATCTCAGGTGTGAGCCTTGTTTTATGTATCTCGAAGCTGCAGCAAGGAGAACTTTGTATCTGTATTTTGTGATTATGAGAATAAACTTTGAATCCATCATTCATATTAAAGGCTCTTTTAATTCTCACTTGATAAAGATTTACCGATAATAGCCCTGTTTAAGATCTTTGTATCCTCTGTAGCCACAGGTGAGGTTCTAGAGGACTGGAGACTGGTCAACGTTGCTCCTTATGAAAGGCAACGGGAATAATTCAGCAAATTGTGAGGCAGTGAGTCTCGTATCAGTGGCTGGGATCCTTTCAGAGAAGATTCATGTTCATCTGGAAATGGATAGGCTGATAAGAAGCAATCAGTGTGGTTTGGTGTGGGGAAGGTCAAGCCAGAAGAAGTTCATTGAGATTGTGATAGAAATGATTGACAAAGGTGGGGCAGTGGATGTTGCCCATGAGGACTTTTCTCAGGCATACAATGTAGAACAGATGACCAGTGAGAAGATGAAGAGCTGATCCTCGAGTCTTTATTGAAGACAGAGGGGCAACTAGAAGGTCAGAGCCATCCTTGCAACACCTGAACAGATCGAGTTTGAAGCTTCTGAACAGAACTGAAACAATGCCCAAATTTAGAGTCCAAGTAATTTACAGAGAATAATTGAGGTCCGTTAAGACCATCCGAGAGGTTATTTGATTATTTACCCAAGATAGAATGGGACCAACATTACAAACCAGCTGAACGTACTCTTCATGTAAAATTCATCATTTCTGAGTAGACCAAGATTGGCTTGCCATGAAAATGTAATAAAATTAATGTACACAATGTTTCTGGGGTAACCTTTCACCTCAGGGAACTGGGATTTGCGTGGGGTCACTGCACGATAGGAAATTGCATCTTGCAGCAGGAGACATATCAGTAAAACCAAGATGCTGAAGTGGAGTGGAATGACAACAATCTCTCCAGCGGGTTAAAGAGCTGGGTTATCGGAAACTGAAACAAAACTCTGCAGAACTGAGGGATGATAGAGCTGTTCATCTCTGGCTTCACTGCAGAAAGCTTGTGTTGGAGCTCATCTCAAGGAGCTTAAACCTGGTAACACTGAATAGTAGGCATACACCTAGGCACGGAACCAAAGCCCAGTGTAAAATACTGGCCACGGTCAGTTCCAAAACCCCATATTATCCCCAAAAGCAGCTTCTGACCAACACTAACCTCTACAGACTGTGTGCAAACATTTCCGCATTGATTTAGCCTCTTGCAAACAGATCTGCTTCAGTACTCTGCACAGTCATTACTGTGTCTAAGATGCTTGAAATGGATATTTATTAACGTTACATTAAAAACGTCACAGATGAATACTTTCTGAAATTGGGAAATACAAAATTCCCATGGTGTAATTTATTTTGATGTGTGATCATTTTGGAGTTGACAGATTCAGTAGTGTTCACCCGTACACAAACAGCTACTGATGCTTTGGACTCTGTGAGGCTGCAGGAGCGCTGGAAATGAATCCACAGACACGCGGTGACTCGGGGGGGGGGGGGGGGGGGGAAGACACGACTCTCTTCTGCTTATCTTTCTCCGACTGTCAGAAGCGCTTCAGGCAATTTCTGCTGATGGCGAACCTGTCTGCCTTGCGGTGGGTGAAGCCAAATTCCATGTAATATTGCACTGTTTTTAGTACATGACAATAAAGGAACCTGAAATCTTGAACACAACAGTCCAGCCAACTGAAATACTTCACATCCAGAAATCTGATGCCTAATGCAGAACTATTCTCTCTAATTGTAGTGGTATTGTTCTCCATTTCTTATTAGGCCAGTTAATCTTTCAACCAATAAAATCTCTGTCATAGTTCAAGAAAAACTATAATTAGACTTTAAATCACCCCCAGTAGGAACTTGCTGTCGTGTTGAAAATGCAGTCGGGAAGAGGAACAGGGACCACAGTTGTGGATTTTAATATCTGGGTCGATTTGTATCATTGATGTGGCCCATCACATCAATGGTCCCAAGCAGATCAGTCCTGCCAGTCCCTGACCTCTCCCCTGCAGGCCCCCATTTCCAGATTTGCCGCTAATCCTCTGGAAAACTCTGATCAGCTCTATCGAAAACAACTTGCTTCCCTGAAGAGGGCTACAACAAAGCAATAATGTGAGGCCATTCACAGTCGAAGGAAAACTAAACAGCAAATAATTATTTAAATGAAAACATTGCAGATCAGAGGGTGCTGAGGGACTGAAGAAGGCGGCCTGCAGGTACGGTGAGTGTTTGCAAAGGTTATGGGACATTGTCTTTATCACAAGAAATAAAAGTGGTGAGTTTTGATGCCAATTTATAGAGTGCACCAAGTTCCTTGGAGTTCACTTAACTAGTGACCAATCATATCTCCTCACTTGTCAGGAAAGCGCAACACCACTTCCTGGGAAGACTGAAGCTGGAAAGACCATCAACCACCATTATGCCGACCCCTGTTGAGAGGATCCAGGCCAACTGCATCACAGTGTGGTATGGTTACTGCAGAGAAATGGATCAGAGGCCAATTCACACGATGTGATCGGCCGGGACTGTTGTCTAAACAGGGCGTGCAAAATCATGTGTGCTATGTCTGAGTGTGTGTCTGCATGTTTTGCACCGAGGACCAGAGAACACTGTTTCATCAGGTTGCACGTACAATCAGATGACAATAAACATGACATATATACAGGCCCTTCTGCCCACGATGTCCTTGCTGACCATCCTATTTATCTTTATTCATCCAATTTCCCTGTATTAATTCCATATCCCTCGACTCCCTGCTCATTCCAGAACCTGTCCAGGTACCTCTGGAATGCTGCTCCATCCCTGCCTCCACCACCTCTTCTGGCAGCTTATTCCAGATGCCAACTACTATTTGTGTGAAAAATTATCCTTCAGCTCTCATTTAAACACCCCCTTTCTCACCTTAAACCATGCCCACTGATGTTAGATTGCCTTGCCATGGAAAACAGAGTGACACATTTGTCCATAAGTGGCTCCCCTGAAAGAGGGAGTTGGGTAAATGCCTCACTCTTGAAACCACCTGCTCAGGCCATGCCAACAAGCATCAGATAGGTTCAACACAGTGGCCCATGTCAGGGAATGGCAACAGAGAGTGGCCCCATGGTGTGGGAGGTGAACTGGGAGATCAGGGTAAACCAGTACAATCAGGGACACTGGCCAAGGGAGGGGGAGAACCTGGTGAGGTCACCAGCCTTAGACTACTAAACGCTCTGGTGAGCAGCAAACCCTTGGCTCCAGGATATCGGAGATAAAACCCACCTATTTAAATAATAGCATAACCAGAATAAATTTACGTGATTTTCACTAAATTATCAGGTAAATTTCAGTCAATTGAGACACACTGAATGTTCTCATGTCAAGCCAAAGGCATTATTGCATTGGGATGGTTCACAACCTAACCCTCAGGGAAAGGCTATATTGGGAAGGTCACCAACTCCCACACACAGCAGTGCTTGGTCCTTCACCACCTTCCCAACCACAGGAATAATCAGTAGAGGAGCTTGCCGTCACAGAGAACTTGCAAATAGACAGCACCTGAGGTTAGGACTGAATCCAAGCCTCTTGAGCTGAGAGGCAGCAATTCTACCTGTTCATGGAAAATGTCCACCTCCTGGCTACTGTTGTTGAGGAAGGGAGGTTCAAGGGCTCACCAATTTTGGGAAGAAAAAAGTCTTAATCGGTGATGCCTCACTTTTTTTGAGACATACAACCCTTCCGGGCCTCGAGGCCATGCCACCCCATTACACCTAATTGACCTACAACCCCTGGGTCATTTATTTTTGAAAGGTAGGGGGAAACCAGAGCACCTGAAGGAAACCCACCTAAATGTGGGAAGAACATCCAAACTCTTTACAGACAACTTTGGCCTCGAACCCTGGTGCTGTAATATTATTCCGCTAACTGTGCCATGGTTTAGTGCTGAATCAGCTGAGGGCCTGACTGGGGACTTTTATGAAATTAGAGGAAAGATTCTCTGGTGACGAGTGATGTGAGTGAAACAGCTGGCACCCCTTGTGTACAAACTCAGCCCGACGCAACCCACCACATCAGGGTGACCCCCAAGGCACCACTTCCAGTGACTCATCCTTCCTGTGGTAGAGTCTCAGTGGGCTATAAGTCTCACTCTGGATAGTCACAACACCAGAAACTGCCAGCTTTCCTTTACCAACACCATGCACCACCTCTGTGAAGCCACTCAAAATGCTTCTCATTCCCAATGAAATCCCTGCTGACATCCGATTTCTGTTCTCACAGAGGGTCCATTTCAATAGGTGAGGAATTCACGATTCATTTCAGCTGGGGCAAGAAACCTTTAAACTCACCAGCCCTGGTTGTGTGTTTGAACCATTAATCTCGCACACAAAACAGTAGAGATGTTCATCAACACTTTTGACAAGACATAGATGTAAGGAGACTTCCTGATGACAGCACTGCACTCAGGTCGACACAGCCACAGAAGGTCAGAACCACACTGCTCCCTCTCACTTTGTCAAAAGGATTGCTCTTCCAGACAGCACTGGTCTCCTGTGGATACCCCTCTCTTGGCCATTTTCTGGAGCCAGGCACAGACTGTAGTTGTTGAACCTCAAGCAGGCAGCAGAGCCCTGATGACGAATATTTAGCGAACCGCTCTTCCTGCAGAACTTGCCTACCTCCAACACCTCTTCTTCCAGATACAAAACATGCCTCTCCAGTCTTTCCTCGCACGACAGCCAATCTTTTCTGGTATTAGTCAAGTAAAGAGCACGGTTAGAATCTGGCGCTGTCTGTATGGAGTTTGTACGTTCTCCCTGTGTCTGTGGCCCAAAGAGCCTGTTATTGTGCTGTATGTCTAAATAAAATAAAACCTTCCCAGAACTGCTTCTAATCCATTAAAGTTCTCAGTTAGTTCATTGTTTAACTGAACAAGACTCAGACAGTTTGTGAAGCTCGAGATGTAGTTTTGGCAACAATTATGTAACAGTCCAACTCAATTAATGAGAATGTTCTACCGTTGAGTATCCCTTTAACCGAACTGCATGGGACCAGAAGTGCTTCAGATTTGGGATTTTTTTGGATTTTGGAAATTATGTGTTCAGGGTAACCAAGCAGCACAGTAACATCTGCAGAATCCAGGTATCAGCTGTTAAACAACAAAAGACAATGACAGGCTTTCAGCCTCCACCTACGATGTTTCAATCAGAAGGTTACATTATACTGGATTTCATTTTTTTTCAATGCAATAATGCTGCTGGTCGCATCACACTCAAACGTGGCATTTTAGGCGGGGATAAATTTCAGATTTCACACGGAAATAATGTTTTGTACATACCAAAAAAAACTTGATCTCTGCTTACAAAGGAAGATAAATGCAGCACTGAATACTAGAAATTCTGCTGGGTGGATTTTTAAATGTTTCATCCAGAGCCATCCCACTGAGTAATGTATGTAGGTCTGGTGGTGACGATGGTTGGTAATGAACTGGCACCAACAGAGCGTCAGAGCCCCACATGGCAAGTGAGGACAGGGGTGGAATTTTCCACTCGGTGCTCAAAAAGTTTCGGATTTTGGAGCAATTCAGATTTTCAGATAAGGGGCACTCAACTTGTACTACGTTTCCAAATTACTTGTATGTGTCATACACTGGGACCTGACAAAGAGCCCAGGGCCTGAAATGTTGGTTCCCCTTTATGTCCAACGGACGCTGTGTGACCTCCTGAGTTCCTTCAGCACGCTTGTGTATTGCTCTCGACCTCAGCATCTGCAAACTTCCTTGATTAACTCCTGCCACTTACTCCTGCAAGGTCCTCTCTGCTGGAGAACTCAGCGGCTAAGCAGCATCAGCGGGAGAAAGAGAACGGTTCATATTTCAGGTCAGAACCTTGCACTGAATTCCAGCATCTACAGTCTCTCCTGAGTCACCTCTTCCACTTGACCAGTCGGTGCAGAATACTTTGAATCAAGTGTTGAGGCAGGATTTCACGTCGCAGACAAACCTACACACTGGTCGCATGGGAAGGACATGTTAGGAATCCAGATGATGTCGAATTAGAGCAGCAGCAAGGAGGTAAACATTGGAGGAACCTTGTTTTCAAGCATCCTCTTTGACAGGATCTGTCCAGCCAGCCTGCGTCACCTTCTCAACATCTATGATGGTTGCCTATCGCCTAGGCTGTCATCAGCTAGTAATTGGCGATACAAGTCTCCCCAGATGGTCAAGTAGACCACAAAATAGCCACCTTAAGCATGTTATATGGGAGATTGCCATCCGGATCCACTAAATCATCCTCCACTTCACTGGCAACTTTCTTGTACTTCACCTTCTGTCTCGTCACACAGAGAACAGAGAAATGCGCTACGAGGATCGTGAGCCATGCTGGTGCTTTATTAATATGAAGGGTTAGGTTTAGTTTGACCTATAAGGGGTCCTGTAAGGGGTTTAATCCTCATCACTATCTAGTTTAAATCAGAAGGTCCTGTGAACTCATGGAGACACCACTGGTAATGGCACTGATTTACCACAGCTTACAAACAAGTAAATACACTTGTTTCTTTCAGCACAGAAAGGAGTCGACTTTCTTTATTTTCTGTAGACACAACACTGCATTCTTCAACTCCCCGAACACCACCGGCCTAACCTCTGACCTTCTCATTGGCTCATCGCCACACAGGTGATCCACTCTCACTCTCCTCCTCCTGCATCTGAGATCCATCACCCATATACTGATGCTTAACACACCTGTGCATTCGCGCTATTACACTCCAGCACATCGTTGCACTTACATCATCAGTGGCGGATGGCAGCACTCCCGACAAAGGAAAGCATGCGACTGCAACACATCAAGGATCCACCCCACCCGGCCCACGTTCTGTTCTCGCTGCTGCCATCAGGAAAGAGGGATCGGTGCCACAAGACTCGCACCACCAGGTTCAGGAACAGCTGCTCCCCCTCCACCCTCAGACTCCTCAACGACACTCAATCAGGGACTCATTTAAAGACTCTTAAATGTGCACTTTATTGATTTTCTTTGTTCTCTCTGTATTGCACAGTCAGTAGTTTACATATCTTTTTTTAATGTGTGTACATATCTTTTTGTGTACAGGTTATGTAACACCAAAAAGTGGTATTTCTGCCTTGCCCGCAGGAAAAGAATCTCAGGGTTGTATAGACAGGGTAGATGTGAATAAGATGTTTCCGTTGGTGGGTGAATCCAGGACAAGAGGGGACAGTCTCAGAATTAGAAGGGACCCATTTAAAACAGAGATGAGGAGAAATTTCTTCAGCCAGACGGTCGTGGATTTGTAGAATTCGTTGCCACATCCAGCTGTGGAGGCCCGATTCCTGGGGGAGTTTAAGGGGTGCTTGATAGGTATCCAATTAGTCAGGGTATCAAGAGATATGGGGAAAAGGCCAGAACTTGGAACTAGATGTGAGAACAGTTTTGCTCAGGGTGGAGTGGCAGAGCAGACTCGATGGGCCAAATGGCCTACTTCTGTTCCTTTATTTTGTGATGTGGTGTATGTACTCTGACAATAAATCTGAAATCTAAGCAGAGAGTTAATGAGAAGTGTCTGAAGGAAATCGCCCAGCAACAAAGCAGGGACTGGCCACATCTGTATAGCGATGAGGGATGTTGATCCACTGCCCCAGGTCATGTGTTCACACGTGCGTGTGGTGCTGAGTGGGTCATTAACACCACTTCCTCACACCCCAGGGGAGTTCAGCCCACCTCCTCCAACAGCCCATTACAGCAAGGTCAACTGTCGCACCCACAAAGTGGAAATACAGAAACCCACACTGCACTCTGGTGAAGGACGAGAGCTCTCGACAGCTAAATCCGCGAAACCATGTAAAATCAGCAGGGAGGAACTTCACAAACACTTGCAAATGTCCAAAATGGGCTTGGAATCATTTACTCGTTCAGATCACCTTCCAAATTGGGAGTTTGTCAAGAACCAGTGTACGTGTCTATTATAACAAGATGGATGGACCACAAGGGTTCAAACTACAATCACCAAGCAGCTGTATGGTGGAGAAAAACCAAGGAGTTTGTTGGGTATCCACAAACGCAGACCCTTTAAACCATGTACATCCCACCAGGTGAAAGTGAGCTGCAATCTCCCACCACACCAGTGACTCACACTCCACTCGGTGGGAACCCATTCATTCCTACATCTAACAGTGCCGAGGCGGGACTACGTGAGAACAGGATGAACTGCACACAATATTCATTCTTCTATTGTCCCATTGCTTCCTGTTGAGAATCGAGGGCGAGTCCCAGTTCCCATTGCAGAACCAGAGGCAAGAAAACTCCTGAAAGGTTTGATTCCTTGCTGCCGAAGTAAAACAATAGTGTTCACTTTTCTTCACCATCTACTGAAAAGTTTGGGCTGAGGAACGACCCGCTGGGCTGCACCTGGATTATAAAACTACACAGTACGTTTCCATCCTGTCTCAAGGATTATGTCTATGATTTGGATTTTACTATCGACAAAATGGGGGAAAATGTCTTCAGATTTACGGTCAGACATCACACACATCCTTGAGATTCTTTTTTCTGCGGGCCAGGCAGAATTACCACTTATTGGTGGTGCAAAAATAATCTGTACATAATGTACACATGTAAACAGATAATGAATGCAAACAAACTGACTGTGCAATACAGAGAGAATGAATAAATCATAAAGTTGAATATTAAGAGACCTTAAATGAGTCCCTGATTGAGTTTGTTGTTGAGGGGTCTGATGGTGGAGGGGAAACATCTGGTCCTGAACCTGGTGGCGTGAGTCTTGTGGCACCAATACCTCTTTCCTGACGGCAGCAGTGAGAACAGAGCGTGTGCTGGTGGGGTGTGGATCCTTGATGATCGCTGCTGTTCTCTGACGGCAGTGTTCATTGTAGAGTTTTGTCTGTGATGTCCCGGGCTGTGTCTGCTACCTTTTGCAGGGCTTTACACTCAGGGTTATTGGTGTCCCCATACCAGACTGTGATGTAGCCAGTCAGCACACTTTCCACCGCATCTCTGTAGAAATTTGCCAGGGTTTCTGGTGTCATACCAAACCTCCGCAAACTCCTGAGGAAGTAGAGGTGCTGACGTGCTTTCTTCATTGGTGTGTTGGGTCCAGGAAAGATCCTCTAAGATAGTGACTCCCAAGAACTTAAATTTACTCACCCTCTCCACCTCTGATCCCCCAATGATCACTGGATTGTTTTTCCCTTCCTGGTCAACAATCAGTTCCTTAGTTTTGGTGACATCGAATGCAAGGTTGTTGTTGGGGCACCATTCAGCCAAGTTTTCAATCTCCCTCCTGTAAGCTGACTCATCCCCTTCCTTTGTACAGCCCACTATCGTAGTATCGTCAGCAAATTTGTAGATGGGGTTATTGTCATACCGAGCTACACAGTCGTAGGTGTAAAGTGAGTAGAGCAGGGGGGCTAAGAACTCCTCAGATCTCCTCAAAATACCTGGACTATAGTCATAGAGGCCTCTCCCATCTTGTACATATTCAATTTCTCTCAAACCCTGAAATTAAGCCAACATCCATCTCCTCCACTGGTAGATCATTCCACACTCTCGCCACACTGTGAGTGAAGTTTCTGGTAATGTTCCCTCTAAACATTTCACCTTTTACCTTTAACCCAAGTCTAGTTCTTGTCTCACTCAATCTCAATGGAAAATCCTGCTTGCATTTACCCTAATTTTGCGTACCTTGATTAAATCTCCCCTCATTCTTTGATGCTCCAGGGAATAAAGTCCTAAACTGTTTAACCTTTCCTTGTAACTCAACTCCTCAAGTCTCAGCAAGATCCTTGTAAATTTTTTCTACACTCTTTCAATTTCATTGACATCTTTCCTGTAGTTAAGTGACCAAAATTGCAAAGTACTTCAAATTTGGCCTCACCAATGCCTTATACAACTTAAACATACATCCCAACTCCCATACTCAATACTTTGCTCTATGAAGGCCAATATGCCAAAAGCTCTCTTTTCAACCCTATCGACCTGTGACATCAATTTCAGGGAATTATGAATCTGTATCCCCAGATCCCTCTGTTCTACTGCTCTCCTCAGTGCCCGACCATTTACCGTGTACGTCCTTTCTTGGTTTCTCCTTCCAAAATGCAACACCTCACCCTTGTCTGCATTAAATTCCATCTGCCATTTTTCAGCCCATTTTCCAGATCCTTCTACAATCTTTGAAAACCTTTCTCACTGTCCACAACGCTTCTAATCTTAGTGTCACCTGCAAACTTGCTGATCCAATTTACCACATTATCATCCAGATCATTGATATAGATGACAAATAACAATGGGCCCAGCACCGATCGCTGAAGCAACACTAATCTCCAGACCCCCACTCTGAGAAGCAACCATCCACTACCACTCTGTTTTCTCCCATTCAGCCAATTTCAAATCCAGTTTACATATCTCCATGTCTGAACCTTCTGAACGAACCTCCCACATGGGACCTTGTCAAAGGCCTCACTAAAGTCCACGTAGACAACATCCACAGCCTTTGCTTCGTCAACTTTCATGGTAACATCCTCAAAATCTATAAGACTGGTTAGATGTGACTTACCACACACAAGGCCATGTTGATGATACCAAAGTGGTCCCTCTTTACCCTGCTACTTACATATCCAGCCTCTCAGGATACCTTGTAGTAACTTGCCCAAAACTGATGTCAGGCTCACTGACCGATAATGTGGTGGATTATTTTTGGAGCCTGTCGTAAACAATGGAACAACATCAACTGCACTCCAATACCTGTGGCAAAGGCTGTTTTAAATACCTCGGCTAGCTAGGACCACTGCTATTTCTACACTCAACTGCCTCAAAATCCGAGGGAACACCTTGTATGGCCCCTGGGATTTATCCACCTTTATTTGCCTCAAGACAGCAAGCACGTCCTCCTCTGTAATCTGTAAATGTTCTACGAGATCACAGCGTGAATCCCGCATTCCATGGATGCCGTTACAGGACACCCCCTTCCCATTTCACGGGTGCTAGAACAGGGTGAACACCCCCCCCCCGTTCCACAGGGATTGGAACAAGGTAATTTATGATAACCCAAGCTGTGCTGCAGTAGACACTAATGGTTACAAAGACCAGCTGTCTCCACAGGGATGTCGAACTGCCAGTAGCCACTCTTTGATGGATTGTACAGTTCTCAGGCGTAGAAAGCTCTTGTCAACTGCAGCTGGTCCGAGGGGGACAGGAAGCATCATCTACGACACAGCCCAGAGTTAGGAAGAATTACCTCTTTTATTGAGCTACGTCTGCTTCAGTTTCTCCTTAGTTTTTATTTTTGATGCAGAATGTTTATCAAAATGATGGAAATGCTGAATTACTGATAATTTACTTCAGCAACAGATGTGTGTGATTCCGCCACACACCGTGCTGGGTTCCATAATAACCCCACATCCTTGTGTCCCCCTCCCCGTCGCTGACACTCCCTCCCCAGGGTCAGAGGCCATATAGTCCACACAGGATCTCCTGTGCTGTCCTTCTTCTGTTTACAGTCAGTGATACCACGAGCCTGAACCGGTCAGCCTGGTCTCACCTTTCCTCAGCAATAACATGGAGATGGTTGTAGATCCTTTAACTAGCCCCCTTCTCTACCTCATCAGGGTCTTGTGACCCCTGAGATCAGGCTATATAGTTCTTTTGTGATCACGGCCTGCCCTCCATTTAGCCTTCCATAACATCCTGATCCTGCAGGTCCCTCCAACTGATGGTAAAGTTATATAAGAAGTTGGTGAGGCCAAATATGGAGCATTGTGTGCAGTTTTGGTCACTGACTTACAGGAAAAATATCAATAAAATTGAAAGGGTACAGAGATTTACTCAGATGTTGCCTGGACTTCAGGAAATGAGTTATAGGGAATAGTTAAACTGGTTAGATTTTATTTTTTGGGGTGTAGAAGAATGAGGGGAGATTTGATCGAGGTATTTAAAATTATGAGGGGGATCTACAGAGTAAATGCAAACAGGCTTTTTCCACTGAGAGTCGGTGAGATTAAAAACCAGAGGATGTGGGTTAAGGGTGAAAGGGGAAAAGTTTAGGGGGTAACTTCTTCACACAGAGAGTGGTGGGAGTGTGGAATGAGCTGCCAGCTGAGATGGTGAATGAGGGCTCAATTTTCACATTCAAGAAGAATTTGGACAGGTACGTGGATAGGAGGGGTATAGAGGGATATGGACTGGATGCAGGTTAGTGGGACTAGGCAGAAAATGGTTCAGCACAAACTAGAAGGGCTGTTCTACAATGTTCTATGATGAATTCAGTGGGGTGGATCCAGCTCCAGATTCAAGACATTCATGACTCCACAGCAATTACCCTTCATTCAAACATTATCTTCCCTTCTGTGAGCAAGCTGAAACTGGCTGGTCCACATTCTACTGTTGGGATGGTCCCAAATTCTGAGTCCAGGGGAAGGGGTAGGCTCGCACCCTTTAATGTTTCCATCCACCAGCTTTCTGCCACAAAACCCTTCTCTCTTACCTCACAAACAGGAGAGTTACGGTTTAAAATGATTCTTATTACTTGATCTTCATGGCAAACACCTTTGACCAGTGGATGCAGTGTCAGGTAGAATTGCTGATGCAGAGGTTGCAAACTGAGCGGAGGTTTTCCGTGGTGGGAAGCACGTTCTGGCCAGACTCCATCCCTGTGGTGAGACCACCTCTCATGTAACAGGTAAACGCCTCACTCTTTGGAGAATCCTGTGGCTGGTGAATGAGCAGCTCCACAGAGAGATGCACGGTGTTGCAGAATGGAAACCGGTTGTCTGTGCCAAACAGCATGCCCTCCTGATTGAATCCCCTCCAATTCCCCCCTCCTCCACCCCATCCATCAACTTCTTGAAGAAAGCTAACATCCCTGCCTCCTTCACTCTGATGGCAGCACCTCTACTTCCTCAGGAGTTTGCAGAGGTTTGGATGATATCGGAAACCCTGGCAAATTTCTACAGACACCAATACCTGAGTGTAAATCCCTCCAAAAGGTAGTGGTCACAGCCCAGGACATCACAGACAAAACCCTCCCCACCACTGAGAACATCTATAGGGAATGCTACCGTTGGAGAACAGCAGCAATCATCAAGGATCCAAACCACCCAGCACACGCTCTGTTCTCGCTGCTGCCATCAGGAAAGAGGTCTCGGTGCCACAAGACTCGCACCACCAGGTTCAGGAACAGCTGCTCCCCTTCCGCCATTAGACTCCTCAACAACAAACTCAAATCAGGGACTCATTTACGGACTCTGACTTGTGGACTTTATTGATTTTCTTTTTGTTCTCTCTGTATTGCACAGTTTGCTTACAGTTCTTTGTTTGTTTACGCTGTGAACAAGGTATTTTTTGCACTACCAATGAGTGGTAATTCTGCTGTGGCCGCAGGAAAATAGAATCTCAGGGTTCTATGTGATGTCAAGTCTCTATTCTGACAATAAATCTGAAAATCTGGCAATTCATTGCACATGACCACCACCCTCTGAGTGAAGAACTGCCCCCTTACCTTATGGCCTCTCATCTTAGATCTCCACACTCAGAAACACACCATCACTATTCACCCTTTCTAGCCCCTCATGATTCGAAAACCTTAATAAGATCTCCTACACACTGAGCAAAACAGGCCTATTTTTCCAGTCTTTCACAATAAAACTTCCTTCATCCTGGCAAAAACTTTGCAAACCTCTTCCATCCCCTTACCAACTTTCCCATAGCTCAATGACCAAAACTACACACAATATTCCAAGTGTGGTCTCACCCACATCTGGCATAATGCTGCATCCCAACACTTGTATTCACTGCCCTGAGCGATGAAGGCAAGTGTCCCAAACACTCTCTTCACCGCCCTGTCTACCTGCGCTGCCCTCTGTAACAAGTGATCTTCCTGCACCCCCAGATCCCCCGGCTCCATAACACTCACTGGGTCATTGCCGTAAACAGAACAAGTCCTGCTCTGGTTTGATTTACCCAAATTCAGCACCCCACACTTCTCCCAGCTGAACTGCATCTGTCTTTGGCCAGTTCCCCATCTGGTCTAGATCCCATTGTAAAACCCAGGTCACCTTCTTCACAATCCCCTGTAGAGCACATTTCTGAGTCGTCGTGGAAGGTCGAACAGTTCATGCACTTTCGCACATGATGTTGTGCTGACCTCTATCAATTGACTCAATAAACCTTCCCTGTGTCACACCCATAACCTTCTAGCTTTCTTGCATTTATGTGCAAGTCTAAGAGTCTTTTCAATGTCCCTAATGTACCAGCCTCCACCACCAGCAATGCATTCCAGGTACCCACTACCCTGTGCGTAAAAAAACTTACCACTTATGTCACCCCTGAACAATCCAGACAACATCCTGGGAAATCTCTGCATACTTTCCAAAGCTTCCATATCTTCCTGTATGAGGAGACCAGAACTGAACACAATATTCTCAATGTGGCCTCACTAGAGTTTTATCGCGCTGCTACATTACCTCTCAAACCTTGAACTCAATCCTCAACTAATAAACCCCAGCACCACCATAAGCCTCTTAACCACCCTATCTACCTGTGCGTCAACCGTGAGAGATTATGGCTTTGGGCCCCAAATCCCTCTGTTCAGCCACACTGCTAAGAATCCTGCCATTAAGCCTGTGCTCAGCCTTCAAGTTTGATCTTCCAAAATGCATCACCTCACACTTATGTCGATTGAACTCCATCTGTCACATTTCTGCCCAATTCTACATCCTGTTGTAGCCTACAACAACCTTCTACACTATCCACAACTCTTCCAATCTTCAGATCATCTGAAAACTTACTGATCTACCCCTCTACTTCCTCGTCCAGGTGATCCATAAAAATCACAATGAGCAGGGGTCCCAGACCCTGTGCAACTCCGCTGGTCGTTGACATCGAGGCAGAATACATTCCGTCCACATCTGCTCCCTGCAAGCGAATTCTGAATCCAAACTTACTCATCTTGCCACTGATATCCTTGTCCAAATCATTCATGTCTATTATCAAAAGGAAGAGTTTTCATACTAAACCCCGAGACCCTCGACTGGTAATGGCTCTCCAGTCTGAACCACTGTCCTCTAAATCCACTCTCTGGCTCCTCTCAACGAGCCAATTTTTCATCCAGTTGATCCCCTGTCCTGTGCACCCAATCTATATCAATCTACCATGCGGGACCTTATCAAACATTTTACTAAAATCCTTATCAATACCATCAACTGCTTTGCTCTCATCTACCCTCTATGTCACCTCTTGAATAAATTCTATCAAGTTCATGAGACACAATTTCCCACGCACAATTCAACAACATTGGTTCCCTTTAATTTCCCCTGCCAGTCAAACGTTGATTGATTCTATCTTTCGGAATCCTCTCCAGCACTTTCCCTCCCACTGACATCAGACTAACAGGTCTGGAGTTCCCTGGATTATCACTGCAACCCTTTTGAAACAACAGAATCACATTTACCATTCTGCTGTCCCCAGTGTTGTTAAAAATGCCTGTTCAGGACCCAACAATTCCCTTCCTGCCACAATGTTCTGGGATTAACCTGGTCTGGACTCAGAAACTTAACCATACCTCTTCACTACGAATGCAGCTGTATCCTGGGCTATCTTTAGTTGCCTCACACACCTGCTAGTCCCACTCCACCGTAAACACATTCACAAAATTTTCACTTAAGATCTTTCTAACATAACCACCGCATCAGCTCTAAAGGAAGTGATCGCATTGTCACACTTCTGGCTAAAACATCGGATGCTGACAGTTTGTTTTTCACGTGTTTAAGTTTGTAATTGGCCACAACAGTTCCGTTAGTCTGTTCTGATGTGGTTTTACTGAAATGAGGACTCTTCTACAACAAACGATGATCTGGTGAAAGCTGCATTGTTTGATTTTTCCATTAGTTTCAGCCATAACCCTCATGCACTTTTCTACCCTGGATTTCTTTTTGTGCAAAAGAATAATTCTTTCCATTTTCATAAGCTGACAATCAGGAGAATGTGACACTGCTAGAGATTCCAGCTTCCATGAAACCAGATCATCCTTAACACACACAATCCACTTCTGCTGGTAACCGAGTCAGCATCAGGTTGAATTCCAAACCAGTTAACGCAAGTAATTGATTTTTATGGTACGAACTGTATGTTCATACCTCTAATGTCCTGTGTAATTAAACCTCAGCTCAGATAACCCTGGCAGTGGTTGTCGAAGTACCTTCCTTCACCATCAACTCCACAAGGAACTTGCTCAAACTCCTCTGCACCTTCTCCCAAGCACTCCACCTAAAGGCTTTTGCAAGAAAGCAAGTCAGGCTGAGTGGGCTTCAAGAGCATCATTCATTAATGGCACAACTGCATTTCCTCAAGACCCATTCACATAAGAACATGAGAAAAAGGAGCAGGAGTTGGCCGTCTGGCCTGTCGAGCCTGCTCCACCATTCAATGAGATCACGGCTGATCTGATGATCAGCTCATTACCTCCCCCCCACCCCGTATCCCTTAATTCCCCAACTATATAGAAATCTATCCAACCTTGTCTCAAATATATTTACTGAGGTCGCCTCCACTGCTTCAATGGGCAGATCCACAGATTCACTGCCTTCTGGGGAAAGCAGTTCCTCCTCATCTCCGTCCTAAATCTACGACCCTGACTCTTGAGGCTCTGTCCCCTAGTTCTGGTCTCCCCACCAATGGAAGCAACTTACCGACCTCTATCTGATCTATGCCTTTCATAATTTTATATATTTCTATAGATCCTCTCTCCTAAATTCCAGCGAGTACACTCCTAGATGACTCAAACTCACCTTATAGGCCAACCCTCTCCTCTCTGGAATCAACCTGGTGAACCTCCTCTGCACCGCCTCCAAAGCCTTTCTCAAGTCAGGAGACCAGAACTGCACGCACTTCTCCAGATGTGGCCTCACCACGACCTTGTACAGATGCAGCATAACATGTCTGCTTCTAAATTCAATCCTTCCAGCAATGAAGCCCAACATTTGTCTTCTTGATAGCCGGCTGCACCTGCAAACCATCCTTCTGCGATTCATGTACAAGCCCTCCCCCATTCTTCTACACATCCTAACAGCTTCCAATGTGCAGTTGTAATACAGCCAGCCCCTCCACGCTAACTGGTGAGAGATCAGCTCTGCCAGTGACACAAGGGACCCAAGCAGGCAAACTTCAATTTAACATCTCAGCCATAGAGTTATACAGAGGCCTCCCTGCTGACCAAGGTATCTATGTGAGCTAGTCCCATTGGCCCATCTGGTCCTTTCTTTTCCACGTACATGTCCGAATCCTTCTTAAACAGTGATTGCCCTACCTCTCCCACTTCTGACGGCTCATTCCACATACCCATCAGCCTCTGTGAGGAAGGTGCCTTTACCCTCATTTGAAATCTATCCTTATGTGTACTAGTTACTAGTTCAAGTTTATTGTAACATATTGAAATACTGAAAATGCAGTGAATGAGATTGTTCAGTGAGCAGTCCAGTAGACATCACATATACTCTTACTGGAGTATACAAAGAGGTATAAATGGTCCAGAGTAAAGACAAATTTATATCATTTGTATCCCCTATTACCTGTTAAACTGTACTTCTCCCATTTCCCCTCCCTCCACACCTTTTCACTGGGGCGTCTGCATGACTTTTGGCACTCCTGAAGAAGGGTTCAGGCCCGAAACATGAACCGTTTTGTATTTTCCAAGACCTGCTGAGTTTCTCCAGCACTTCTGTGTATTGCACTCGACCGTAGCATCTGCAGGCTTCATGTTCACCTCAACTGGGGTTCATTCAGGAACCTGAGAACAGCAGGAAGGAAGCTATCCTCCCACTCTCATGACTCTTCTTCCTGATGGGAGAGGTGTGATGAGGCTGTGGCCAGGATGACATGGCAAGAAAGGAATCTTGAATCTTTTAATATGTTGGGTGCTTTATCAAGGGAGTGGGAGGTGTAGATGGGGTCGATGGAGGGGAGGGATGTGTCTGGGGGTCTGAGCCACACATAGCTCTTTCTAGTTTCCTGCTGTCTTGGGCAGAGCATTTTCCGTCTCCTCACAGCAATGTACCCATACAGGATGGTTTCCACGGTGCAACTGTAGAAGTGGCTGAGGGATGCAGGTGACTTGCTGAATTTCCTCAGGGGAACATTCAAAATCTCACCGAAATGAGAGCTCTTCCTGGTTGTCCCACATCAAGGGCTCAGCACTTTGGGTGATTCTTGAGTCACTGTAGGTGCTGCTGACCTGATGTCCTCAGGGAAGAGGGTGTGTGTGGTAGCCTGAGCCATGTACAGTCTTGGGTGGAGCAAGTCCTTGCTTAGAGATTTCAAAGGACTTTTTCCTTTTCACAATTAATGCAGTTAAATGCTGATCGTCAGTTGCCTAACCCAATCAGATGTCCAATCCAACTACATTTTATTTGTTCATTTTCCCAGATCTGGACAGTCAATATTCACTGCCATTCCTAGCCATCTAATAGCTTAGAAGCTCAATAGCCTGAATACACCCAGGATTGTCTAATCTGAGAAGCTAAGCAGACTCAGGCCTGGCCAGTACTTGGAGGGGAGATCACCTGGAAACACCAGGAGCTGTAGGTTTGATTGAAGTGTTCAAAATTATAAGGGGGAAGGAAAGAGTCAATGTGGACAGGTTTTCTCCATTGAGATTGAGGGCATGGATTGAGAGTAAAAGGATAAAAGTTTAGGGGAAACGTGAGGGGGGAATTTCTTCACGCAGAAGGTGGTGGGGATATGGAATGAACTTCCGGGAGTAGTGGTAGAAGCGAGATAGGCTTACGGATAGGAGAGGTGTGGAGGGTTATAGGCTGAATGCGGGTCAGTGGGACGAGGTGGGAGAAGATGGTCGGAATGGACTATACGGGCCAAAATGGCCTGTTTCTGTGCTGTGAATGGCTATATAGTTATAGGTTTCTGTGAGGGGCACTGGACAAAGTGGCCACTCTCTGCCTGCCTTACGGTGAACAAAAAGTTAGAATTTTGTGTATGTTACATTCTAAATATAACAATAATGGAACATTTTCCTTGGTAACAGTGATTTCAGAGACAGTTAATCACTATTGCAAAATGGCTGTAAAGTAAAATGTCCAGGTTTTAGTTTGCCTGTTTTATAAAAGTCCTTGTGTGTTTTCCCTGACATCAATGTAACCGTCCCCGAGCACAGTGTGGGCTATAGATCACAGATCTCACAGAGAGTGAGCCACATCTCACCTGCCCCAGCTGGCACCTTCAGCACCAGATTGGCCAAGTATTGCAGCTAATTCAGGGAGATAAAGAAATGTACAGCTCAGTAATTGTGCTGGAGATATTGTTGTAACAAGCTGGCGGAACAAAGGTTTAATTCAGAACAACAAAGTTCTTCCAGTACTGTTTGTTTTCAATATTTGGTTAGACATACAGTGAAGTTTATTGTCACCTAATTGTACAAGTACAACCCGACAAAACAGCGTTCCCCAGTCCTCGGTGCAAAACACACAGACACACACCCAGACATAACACACAAATACAGGCAAACAAGTATTTTATCTATAAAAATAAAGAAATGCATTTGTTTTTAGTGCTCACAAGAGTCTCGGACAGTCAGCATAAGGAGTTCTTTTGGGTGCTGAACATTCTCATTGCCTCTGGGAAGAAGCTGTTCCTTGGCCTGGTGGTGCTGGTGTGGTAATGTGCCCCCTTGGCCCACAGTTGCGTCACCCAAATACCACAATAATGGGTGCAACCCCCATATATTTTGAAAGGTGGGAGGAAACCCACCCAGACACAGGGAGGATGTAGAAACTCCTTCCAGGCAGTGCAGGATTCGAACCCAGGTCAATGGTGCTGTTATGGGGGTGGGTGAACCGTGACACTAACCGTGCTACCCCAACTTGTATTTTCTTCTGACACATTAAAGAGCTCTCTAAAACAGTGAGGGACACAGATGAGGTGAATAGTCAGTCTTTATCCCAGGGGATGGGAGTCTCAGTGTAGACGGCCTAGATTTAAGGTGAGAGGAGAATGATTTAAAAGGAACACAAGGGGCACCTTCTTCACACAGAGGGGCGGTGGATTTGTGGAAGGAGCTGCCAGAGGAAGTGGTTGAGGTGGTAACAGGTAGGAAAGGTTCAATGGGTGATTCACCAAACACAGGCAAATGGGACGACCATTGTCAGCAAGCTGAAGATGTGCAAAAGGGCAGTTTCTGTGCAGTTGAACTCTGTACGACTCGTCTGGGAAATCCAACTCCCAATATAAAACAGTTCAAAGTGTCTGCAGTGATCTTCATCAACTGAATTTCACAGAACTATTCTATTCTCATTGGCGGGGCTTTGCAAGAGCGTTCACCTCAGTGGGT
The DNA here is from genome assembly GCF_036971445.1 of Narcine bancroftii. Classification (NCBI taxonomy): domain Eukaryota; kingdom Metazoa; phylum Chordata; class Chondrichthyes; order Torpediniformes; family Narcinidae; genus Narcine; species Narcine bancroftii. The sequence goes on from NC_091473.1 coordinate 256,243,925, forward strand.
ACCCAACACATCAACACATTTTGTGGGCGTCAGGAGAAATTTTCAGACATCAGACAGCAAAATGCACCGGTGAATATTGGCCAAAATGACCTGATGGTTCAACATTGGACAGAACTACCTAGCCCCCGGACCTGGAACGGAGCGAAAGGCCCCCGGACTTGGAAGGGAGCGAAAGGCCCCCGGTCCTGAAACAGAGCGAAGGGCCCCCAGACCAGGAATGGAGCGAAGGGCCCCCAGACCTGGAGCAGAGTGAAGGGGCCTTGAACACATGGCTGAGCTGCATGATCTTTGAACTGGCTCCACCAAAATTTCTGTTTCAAGCCCACCTTTCTGCCCAATCCCCATTTGCTTCACTTTTCCTTATAAACTCTACCGAAGCCAGCCTTTAACACATTCAGTCACTGCCCAACCTGGCATCTCAGCCAGGGAACCTCTCATTTCCAGCAAGTCACAGAGAGCTGGCCCTTCCTTCCAGTCTAGCGATGTCCTGTTCCCTCGTCGGCTGCAGAGAAACAATCTCACAGCGTTTACACTCACTGATTCATCAGGCATTAGGTTTTCTCATTTTCATGCAAATTTCTCAGAAATCGAACATTCAGTTAGATCACGTGCAGTCAGCCAGAAGCTGAAGATTACATTTAGATTCTTTTCTTCAAATAAGAATAAATTACTCCGAACTGACACTTGAGAAATTGAGTTTTAATTAAAATATTAAAAGATCTTCCAATTAATTTTCCTGCTACATTTTCCCACTGAAGGACCAATAATCCCCACATTCAAGAGGGATGGAGCTAATGTGGGTGCGGTGGGGACCTGGCCGTGGGTGCTGCAGTACGGGGACCTGGCTGTGGGTGCTGCAAGGACCTGGCCTCTCTACTATAGTAGAGAGGGTGGAAAGCCCCAAGTTCCTTGGAATTCATTAGTTAGTGACCTATTGTGGACATTCAACAGCTCCTCACTTGTCAGGAAGGCACCACAGTGACTGCACTTCCTGAGAAGACTGAAGCAGGCAAGGCTACCGGCCACCATCATTTTAACTTTCTACAGGAGCTCTGACAGCACACAAAATCATTGAGGACCCCTTCCACCCTGCCCACAGCATCTTCAGCTGCTCCAGTTGGGGAAGAGATCCAGGAGGATCAGACCCAGCCCCACCAGGCTGAGGAACAGCTTCTTCCCACAGGCAGTGAGAATGCTGAACAACCAAAGGAACTATCCACACTGACCCTCCAAGACCCTCAAATTCATGAAACAATACGTATTTATATTGCTTGTCCAATATACGTACATAGTGTCTGTATGTGTGTGACGTCTAGTTGTGTGTCTGCGTTTTACACCAAGGACCGGAAAACACTGTTTGGTTGGGATGGACGTAAAATCAGATGCCAATAAACTTGACTTGACTGGGTACGCAATGCTGGCACTCACCTGTCGCTCAGACATGATGTACAGATACTGCAGATCCGTGGAGAAGCCCATATCCCGGAGAATCACACTGCCATCTCCCACCACTTGCACCGTCTCATACTGTGAACCTCCACCCAACGAGCCGTCCACTCGGATCTGAGAAAAAGGAAACGGAAATCAGATTCACTGCATCAGACCAGAACCTCCGCCCTCTTGGACCCTCTCAGAACCACACCACAGAACCCACAAAGGCCTCACCAGGCCCCCTCGGACTCAGCCCCTTGGACCATCCTCCTGCTCATACTCACCCCCTTGGTCCTCGCAGACCACCTCACCCCAGGCCCTCTAAACCTCAGCCCCCCCCCCGGGCCACCTCCGAATCCCTTTCCCCTCGGACACCCTGCCCGTCAGACCCAACCCCCTCAGAACCCCGCCCACTTGGCCACACACCACCAGAATCCTCGGCCCCTCACTTCAGTGTGACAATGGGAGTTGTACAGTATGGAATCAGGCCCTTCTGCTCAAGAATCCTTTGCTGGATTCTCTGTGAAAATTTCATTCCCTCCCAACGTTCCCACATTGTTCCTGTTGTCAACCAGATTGCGGACACTCGGCTATGCTGGCCATGGGGCCGTTGCGCTGTGACCCAGCTGGTGAATGCACCATAACCAGCTCTATGCCCACTGCTGATAACAAACTCGTATCACTGTATCCCTGCGTCCTTCCTCTGCCCCCCCCACATCACTGTCCATACGTCCTCCCTCTCCCGCCACATCACAGTGTCCCTACGTCCTCCTTCTGTCCATATCACTGTGTCCATATTTCCTCCCTCTCCCCCCATCACTGTGTCCCTGCGTCCTCCATCTTCCCCACACATCACTGTGTCCCTACGTCCTCCTTCTCCCTCCATCACTGTGTCCCTACATCCTTCATCTCCCCCATATCACTGTGTCTCTAGGTCCTCCCTCTCCCCCCATCACTGTGTTCTGCGTCCTCTCTCCGCTATCACTGTGCCCCTACGTCCACCCTCCCCCCAACATCACTGTGTCCCTATGTGCTCCCTCTCCCCCCATCACTGTGTCCCTGCGTCCTCCCTCTCCCCCCACATCACTGTGTCCCAACGTCCTCCCTCTCCACCACATCACTGTGTCCCTACATCCTCCCTCTCCCCCCCCATCACTGTGTCCCTACGTCCTCCCTATCCCCCCCCATCACTGTGTCTCTAGGTCCTCCCTCTCCCCCATCACTGTTCCTTCATACTCCTCCCCATCACTGCATCCCTACGTCCTCCCTCTCCCCTCATCACTTTGTCCCTACCTCCTCCCTCTCCCCCATCACTGTGTCCCTGCGTGCTCCCTCTCCCCACCCCATCACTGTGTCCCTACGTCCTCCCTCTCCCCAATCACTGTGTCCCTACGTCCTCCCTCTCCCCCCATCACTGTGTCCCTACGTCCTCCCTCTCCCCACCATCACTGTGTCCCTACGTCCTCCCTATCCCCTCATCACTGTGTCTCTAGGTTCTCCCTCTCACCCATCACTGTTCCTTCATACTCCTCCCCATCACTGCGTCCCTACGTCCTCCCTCTCCCCCCATCACTGTGTCCCTACGTCCTCCAACCCATCATTGTATCCCTTCGTCCTCCTCCCCATCACTGTGTCCCTACCTCCTCCCTCTCCCCCATCACTGTGTCCCTGCATCCTCCCTCTCCCCATCACTGTGTCCCTACATCCTACCTCTCCCCCCCATCACTGTGTCCATACGTCCACCCTCTCCCGCCACATCACTGTGTCCCCACGTCCTCCATCTACCCCATCATAGTGTCCCTAAGTCCTCCCTCTCCCCCCATCACTGTGTCCCTACGTCCTCCTCCCCATCACTGTGTCCCTTCGTCCTCCTCCCCATCACTGTGTCCCAACGTCCTCCCTCTCCCCCCATCACTGTGTCCCTACGTCCTCCTCCCCATCACTGTGTCCCTACGTCCTCCCTCTCCCCCCATCACTGTGTCCCTACGTCCTCCTCCCCATCACTGTGTCCCTTCGTCCTCCTCCCCATCACTGTGTCCCAACGTCCTCCCTCTCCACCACATCACTGTGTCCCTACATTCTCCCTCCCCCCCCCATCACTGTGTCCCTACGTCCTATCCCCCCATCACTGTGTCTCTAGGTCCTCCCTCTTCCCCATCACTGTTCCTTCATACTCCTCCCCATCACTGCGTCCCTACGTCCTCCCTCTCCCCTCATCACTGTGTCCCTACGTCCTCCTCCCCATCACTGTGTCCCTTCGTCCTCCTCCCCATCACTTTGTCCCTACCTCCTCCCTCTCCCCCATCACTGTGTCCCTGCGTGCTCCCTCTCCCCACCCCATCACTGTGTCCCTACGTGCTCCCTCTCCCTCCACATCACTGTGTCCCTACCTCCACCCTCTCCCCCATCACTGTGTCCCTTCGTCCTCCCTCTCCCCCATCACTGTGTCTCTACGTCCTCCCTCTCCCCCCCATCACTGTATCTCTGCGTCCTCTCTCTCCCCCATCACTGTGTCCCTACGTCCTCCCTCTTCCCCCCCCACATCACTGTGTCTCTGCCCCCCCACTTATATTTCCTTTAATTTTACTTAATTTTAAATGTGGAGGGTTTATAATTAGGATAGGGGGAGATGTGGGGTGAACGTTATGGTTGGGGGAGCGTTAAGTTGGGACGTGTTAAGGTGGGATGCGTTAAGGCGGGGGGGGGGGCGTTAAGGCAGGGTTGGGAGGTTACAGCCCTCACTCTGGTGGAGTATCAGTGGGGAGTAGCAGCCCCACTGAGAGCAGTCGTAAAGGTGGGGGCATTAATGCGGGGGCGTTAAGGCGGGGGCGGGGGATACAGCTCTCTCTGGTGAAGAACCGGAGGGGAGTCGTGGCCCCACTAAGTGCAGTCATTTGCTCGCTGCAGACCTGCTGTCAGTCAAGTTTCTTCAATCAGATTAATGCCAGGAATATATGAATTAAAATTAATTACAAGCAATATTAAACGCCTGACAACCATCAACCTGGGAATCCGTTAACTCAGTCAAACCTTTATTAGTAACTAAAGTTCAACAAGAAATTTCAACCAATTTCATAAAGGGCGTCAATTAAAAATTTCATCAAAATGAGATCTTTATTGATTTTGCAATATACAGAACACAAGCAAGTCTTGCCGAGACCTCCTGGGGTCACGCTCCACTGAAGTGACAGAGTGTGGCAGAGATCCGATGCTTCATCTCTGTAGCGATGCTCCCAGGGCTGATTATTAGGAAGAGGCTGGACTTCCCTCCCTGCAGTGAAGGAGGCTGAGGGGGGGGCAGACATAAGGTAACTAGCCACTGACATTTCATTGCGGGGTGGGAAGGAATCTGAAACTAGAGGGTTGAGAGTGAAAGTGAGAGGGGAAAATTTAAAAGAGACCTGAGGGGCACCTTATTCACACAGAGGGGGGTGGGGACGTGGAAGGACGGAGGTGAGGACAACCACGTCTAAAAGACATTTGGGCAGGTGCAAGGATGATAGGATTCGAGTGATATGGGTTAGCATGGACAGGTTTGCCGATGGGCCTGTGTGAAGGATTCGAGTGATATGGGTTAGCACGGACAGGTTTGCCGATGGGCCTGTGTGAAGGATTCGAGTGATACGGGTTAGCACGGACAGGTTTGCCGATGGGCCTGTGTGAAGGATTCGAGTGATACGGGTTAGCACGGACAGGTTTGCCGATGGGCCTGTGTGAAGGATTCGAGTGATACGGGTTAGCATGGACAGGTTTGCCGATGGGCCTGTGTGTGAGCTGTAGAACTCTACAACTGTCTGCAGAGAGTTCAAAGGTAAGTTTGGGGTCATGATGTGCAGGTGGGGCAGCTCTGGAAAAATCACTACTTTTATCTGCCATGGTCCAACCCTCTCTGCTGCACAGATCACTCAACATAACACCAACCCCCCAGACTGCCAGCAACCCAGTCCCACTCCCCTGTTGCTCTTCACCCTTTTCTAGACATCAACTCGCTCCGATTGCAGTGCCAACCCCCTACAGGCTTCCTTCCCTTTTTCTCTCGACCCATAGCTCACGCGCTGGGTCAAGGAATGGAATCAGTTCAGGGTGGTTCAGTCACTCCCAACCCTTGTTCCCCCAGCGTTGGTGGCATTCCCAAGCACAAGAAGGTGGGGGGAGCATAGAACGAGTAAGCAAAATGGTACATGCAAGGACAGCTGCGATGTTTATAAGACGTGGACAGATACCTGGCAGCCCAGGTTTTCTACATTTCCTGTCCAACATTCTTAAGCTCAAATATTAGCTTAAAGCCTCTGTAAAATAAGGAGGTCAAACCTGAACACAACTCCTCTCCTGCACAAAACTGGGTCCAAAGATGTTTCTCAACTTCTCCACTGTTCAAAATGTCTGGGCTTTGACTCTCTCCCTCTGAAGATACAAGAAGATTGGATTCGGGACGGTACACAACCGTTAGCCCCCAAACACCAATGCTTTGTGCAGAGGCTGTCAAGCCACACGTTATAAGGAAATGCCATTAAAAATGACTCCCTGTACTCAGGGCTTTTGTTACAAAGAATTAATCCAGTCATTTGAATAAACTACATAGCTTTTTAAATGAGAGCTTGTCGAAGTACCCTGTGAACAACAATCGTTTTACCATAATAAATTGTGTTTATTATGTATGACACCATCCATCAAACAGAAGAACTAACCTGTTTGGGTTTTAGTCGAATATTTTGGCGGAGATGGAACTGACAGGAATTTCTGTGAAACTGTTCTGGGGATCTATGCACCCCATCAAATTATCATTAACACTTACACACTGATAAATGAAGCTCCCTCTGGCCAGTAGTTTGTGGGTGTTGATTGTGCCATGATAAAGTTATGTCACATATTTACAATCATTGATGTTTTGAACAAGTTTAAGTGGGATACTTCAATCAAACTGTCACCCGTTAGAGGGCCCTGAATAAGAAACCGCAAATTAAACTCATTTTCTTTTCTTGCACACTGACTCCAAAATTTAAATCAATCACTGCAGCTCATTTACTTATCGCCTTTTAGCTGATCTGATGAATAATCCCCTGGAATCCAAGAATAAGCACCAACTCTACAGGATTACCCTCTGATTTTTAATCAAATTAGCTGCAGAACCTCATCTTTCTTTTGGTAATACGTTATCGGGAGCCCCTAAAACATGAACACGTCCCCTCACACTCCACTGGCAACTTAAGATGCTTCAACTGATATCAAATGCAGAACCCCCCCACCTTCACCAAAACGTGCAAGTATCTTTCTTGATACAATATTGATTGAAGAATAAAGTGTGACATGTTAATACCGGTTCTTTATCTGACCCTGTTCTCCTCACCTCTGCTTCCCAATAAATTCATTTATCAGACTGACAGTGGTCCCACCAAACAGTGAGATAGACTCACAGCCATTATTGATAAGCTGCAAATGTAGCTTTTGGTGTGAACAGGGAGGACTGAGGTGAAGCAGAATGCAGTGCCAATGACAAGGCGTTATCTGACAAACAAGCGCCACTCCCAAAAGGTCAGTCGTGACACTAACAATTTCTCAAGGTTGTGATGGATTAAATTTCTTACAAGTCTTGAAGCCGGTTTATTCTCATTCATATTTCTTAAGCAGATGTTATCTTCTCAAAGCCAGCGTTGGGCCTTGGGAAGGTGGTGGGGGGGGGGGGGTAAGCTGCCTTTCGGAACTATCTCCATGCTGGTGAAGGGGTTCCTGTAGCACTGTCAGGGAGTTCCAGGATTTACACCTAATCGTAATCAAGGAATGGCAAAATATTTCCAAGTCAAGATTGTAAAACAAATAACTCATGACACAAAGGCAGCATTTGACCAATTGTAGCATCGAGCAGCTCTGAAGAAAGGACCTCAGGTGGAAGGAAGGTCATTGATGACATTGTTGAGGTTGGGCCCAGTCCTTTTCCCCGAGGAAAACCCGCAGAGATGTTCGGAGTCTAGCAACGATAACCACCTCTCTGTATGCAAGGATCAACTCCAGTTGGAGGATTCCTTTTCCTGCTCATTTCTCCACCTCTGCTTGATGCCGTGACGGGTCAAGGTCAAATCCACTCGGCTCACTTCTGAGAATCTGCACAATAAACCTGCTTGCCACAGTTAAACAACATGCACAAGCTAGAACATGTTTTGATCAGTTGGAGAAAGGGTATCCAATAGTAGGAAAGAATGTGGTCATCATCTGAACCCAGAACTTCAATAATTGAATTTTCAACATTACCCTGCTGACTGAGATTGATTTCATCATTCAGAAGTTGTTCCGACTGTCCTCGCTGGGACGAACACCTCTCGCTGAGTATGGATCCTGGACTTCCTCGTGGAAAGACCACATTGGAATGTCACACTGAGCACTGGTGCATTTCAGGGCTGTGTGCTCAACCATTCCTGTTTATGCCACTGACGCATAACTACATCACCAGATCCAGCCCCAATGGGGTTATCAGGTTTGCAGATGACTGCAAACGTCTTATAAACAGATGAGTACGGTTGTGCAACAATGATGACTCAGACTGGAGGGAAGAGGTAGAAAATCTCATGACATGGTGCAAGGGTAACAAACTGAGTCTCATCAAGGACACAATGAAGGAGATGATCATGGACTTCAGGAGGACCAGGAATGTCCACCCTCCACAACAACAGCACTCTAGTAGAGAGAGTGGAGAGCACCAAGTTCCTTGGAGTTCATTCATTAGTGACCTATCGTGGACACAGAACATCTCCTCACTTGTCAGAGACTGCACTTCCTGAGAAGGCTGAAGTGGGCGAGACCACCGGCTGCCATCATGTCAACCGTCTACAGGGGTTCTCTCTCTCGAGGGTCCAGGCCGACTGCAGCACAGTGCGGTACGGTTGCTTCAAAGAAATGGATGGGAGTTTAATCCAATAGGAGCAGCAGAGAAGATCACTGGAATCTCCCTCTCCCCACTCCGCCCCCCAATCAACGTGATCTACTGGGATCGTTGTCTGAAGAGGGCACACAAAATCATCGAGGACTCCTTCCACCCCGCACACAGAATCTTTCAGCTGCTCCCGTCGGGGAAGAGATACAGGAGGATCAGAGCCAGAACCACCAGGGTGAGGAACAGCTTCTTTCCACGGGCAGTGAGAATGCTGAATGACCAAAGGAACCTCTCACACTGACTATCTGAGATGCTTGAAACAATACTTATTTATTTGAATAGATGAAATACTTGTCCTGCCTGTGTGTTGTTTGCCTGTATGAGTGTTATGTCTGGGTGTGTGTCTGTGTGTTTTGCCCCGAGGGCCGGACAACGTTGTTTCATCAGGTTGACTTGATTCATGCTGAAGAATCAGGTCGGAATCCTATTCAAACTTACCCCTCAACCAGCTGGGTGTTGCCTCTCAGGGAAGTCCAAAAGCAGCTGAGAAGTCAATGTATTCCTTTATTGTCAAGTAACAGTACAAAACCTATACTACACAAAATTCCCTTCTGTCGCCATTAGTGTTGCAAGGTGCCCCTTGCAGTATGAAAAAGAGAAGTAAGAGTCCCGTGGATTCACCTCCAGTTCTCCTGCAGTCTCTGCAGCCACACAGGCTCCTATTTGACGCATTGGCCGTCCGAACTCCAGATCCGAACTTCCAACACCATCAGGAAGCCTTCTGCACCTGAGGCCCTATTGGGAGCCCTTTTTGCCCTCAGTGCTCTCTTGAATGTTGGTTCCGATAGCTGGTTCCCATGACCCAGTCTGTAGCAGCCCACAGCCGTGCTGGTAACCCGACCGCAAGTCGCCTGCAGCCTGTGTTGGCCCCTCAGCCACTGAGCCCCTTCTTGGTTGACTGCTGTGGTCACCTTCCCTGAAGGGTCATCTCCACTGTTTCTCCTTCTCAACGGGGACATTGACTCCGTTTCTGGTATCAGCTGCTGCCCCAGAGTCTGCAACCCCTCATGGCTACTGCCAAATACAGGCACCACCCACTTGGGCACAGACCTCTTTGCATGCAGGATTTTAGATTAGAAGCCCCGCCAGCTCCTTTACTGCCCGAATGGAGCCCCCTGCATTGCAACTGCATGGAGCAGTGCTGTGTCTCCACTATCCCGGGGTTCACACAAGCAGCGCAGCACTGACATCATCACTGGTAACATTAGTGTCCAATTAAAACAAAGCCATCAATTCTGCCAGAAGGAAGCAACAGGAAGTTGTACAAGACCTTGGTGAGGCCAGATTTGGAGGGTTGTGGGCAGTTTTGGTCACCACACTACAGGAAGGATATCAATAAGATAGAAAGAGTGCAGAGAAGATTTACTGGGATGTTGCCTGGACTTCAGGAACCGAGTTACAAGAAAGGTTAAACAGGTTCAGACTTTATTCCCTGGAGTGTAGAAGAATGAGGGAAGATTTGATGGAAGTATTTAAAATTATGAGGGAGACAGACAGAGTAAAAGCCACCAGCTGAAGTGGTGAATGCAGGCTCAATTTTAACATTTTAGAATAATTTGGACAGGTACATGGATGGGAGGGGTGTGGACTGAATGCAGGTCAGCGGGTCTGGTCAAAAAAAAATGGTTCAGCACAGACTAGAAGGGCCGAAGGGGCTTGGTTCAGTCATGTAACGTTCTATGGTTCTATAGAAACTGGCCCGGTCATAGATTAGTAAAGTTGATTCAAGAACTGCCCCAGCCAGAAAGGTCTGGGTCTGACCCCTGCTGCAGGCAGCAACCCCAATTACACCACTAAGCAACAAGCAGTGAACACAGGAGCCACCCCTCCACGTTCATTGCCCAGCCAGCGGCAGATCCTCTTCAATAATGTGCAGGGATTAGTGTGAGAATGATCATGATTAATTTAAATTAAAAACAAACGTTCACTGTCGATCACTTTTATTCATTGATCTGTCCATCAGAGACAAGCCTGTGCTCAGCTGCAGTCACAAAGCCCAGGTTCATTGTCTCCTATCTCACACAAATGTTCTGAGCCAATACCCCTGTGATACATTGCACAGCATTAGGAAGGGTGACTCAGCCAGCGCTGGGACAGGGCCCCCTGGGGTTACCAGCCTTGGGACAAGCCATCAGGAAGTCTGAATTAAATCTGCTGCACCATTCATTCATGAGTTGACCCATTTTCCCACTCAGACCCACTGCCCGCCTTTTCCCCATAACCTTTGATGCCTTGACTAAACAAGAATCTATCAACGAATACATGCAGTGACCGGGCCTGCACAACTACCTGTGGCAACAAATTCCTCTGGCTGATGAAATTCAGTTCTGAGGGCCCCTGGGGAGCTCAGCTTGGGACAGTGTGTCCTGGAGTTCTCTTGTTATGACATTTCCCCTCGCGAGCTTGGGGGACTCAATGCAGGACGTGGTGTCTGTGGAGTAGGTCTCCTGAGTTTGCAAGCACAGAGAAATTGCCTTGTGTAATTTTATACGATTCCCTTTTTTAAATTGCAGCAAGTACAGTCCCAGACAATTCAATCTCTCCTCATAGGCCAACCCCTCATCTCTGGCTCCATCTATCCTTTCTGCTTTGTCCAAATATCTTTAAATGTTGTCCAGGTCTTCCTCTGTCACCCCCTCAGGCAATTTGTTCCAGGTTCCATCTACCCAGGTCAAAACATTCTTCCCAGATCACCTGAGTCTTTTTCTCCTCACTTAAGTGCAGTTGGGAATTGGTCTCCTCTGGTGTGGGATCAAGGTTCTCACTGCCCACCCTTCCTGAGCCACCTCTCTCAGGGCTTTTACTGGCGTCCTCTGTTCCAGAGATGAACACCACCATCTTTGTGCACGGGACATGGGCAATAGTCCACCCCAGGCAACATCCTGGCAAATCTCTGGTGCAATCGCAGCCTTGGTGTGTTGACCAGAAGTGCACTCTGTATTCCAGCTGTGGCCAGGCCATTATTTTATAAATCACTGCTATAAAAATCCTCATTGTTAGATTCTATCACCCTCTCTTTTGGACCTAGTTTGCCAACTTTAATCCCATGGGCTCTCACCTTTCGGACCGGTCTCTCAAGTGGGACTGGTCAAAGTCTTACTGAGTACAATGTTTCCATCGGTGGGGAGATTAGGATTAGGGGACATGGGTTCAATATTCAGGGCAGTTGATTTAGGATGGAGATGAGGAGGAACTGCTTTTCCCCCCGAGGGTGATGAATCAGTGGAATTCGTTGCCCATTGAAGCAACAGAGGCGACCTCAGTAAATGTATTTAAGTTTGGAGAGAATTCCCCTAGTTGGAGAATTGAGGGATATGGGAAAAGGCAGGTAGGTGCAGGTGAACCCATCATCAGATCAGCTCTGATCACATTGAACGGCAGAGCAGGCTCGAAGGGCCGGACGGCCAACTCCTGCGTCCAGTTAGAGTTCTCCAACCCCATCTTATTCTACTAAGAGACTTCATATTGCAGCATTGCATGTGTGTGGACTGTACAATCATAACTCTGGCTCCCTGCTGGGGATAATCAGCTGCAATTGCTGGGGGAGGCAGGGATTTGGGGATATGCAATGAATGAAACTTGATTCTGGTGATTAAGGTAAAGGAACAGTCAGGAAGTGATGAGCAGAGTCTGACAGCATTCACTCTGCAGTTTGAGAGGAAGCTAAAGTCAGATGTGTCAGTGTTAGAAATGATGAAAAGTAACTACGGAAGCACGAGAGAGGAGCTGCTTGGAAGAGAAGACTCGCAGGGAAGGCAGTGGAGCAGGAATAACTCAGGGCTACACAGGACAAATTTGTCTCAAGCCACACTCCGACACCTACAAGTGCCCCATTCCCGGTTTCATTCAATTTACAATATAGGACAATAAAACACATTACAGGCTCTTCGGCTCTCTATGCTGTGCTGACTCATGTTTTCCTACCAAATAAAATGTACTAAACCCTCCCTACCCCGTAACCCTCTATTTTTGTTCCATCTATGTGCTGGTAATGTTCCAGCCTCAGGCACCACCCCTGGTGAGGCATTCCAGGCCCCTACAACTCTCTGTGTAAAAAAGAACTAAACCTTGACGTCTCCCCTAAACTTCCCTCCCTTCATTTGTAGAGATGTCCACTACTGTTTGATATTCTTGCCCTGGGAAACAGGTGCTGGCTGTCTATCTTATCCATGCCTCTCAGAATCTTGTAGACCTCTAAGACTCCTCTCATCTTTCTACGCTCCAAAGTGAAAAGTTCCAGCTCTGCTAACCTTGCCTCATTAGACTTATTTTCCAATCCAGGCAACAAGCTGGTAAATCTCCTCTGCCCCCTCTCCATAGCTTCTACATCCTTCTTATAATGAGGTGACCAGAACTCATATTTCAGATTGTATACATGACATCACATACAACCCAGAGATTCTTCTTTCTGCAGATGTGGGAGAATTCCCACTAATTGGTAGTGCAAAAATAAGCATACACAGCTGAGCACAATTTTCTAAGTATGTTCCCACCAGAGATTTGTAGAGTTGCAACATGATCTCTTGACTTTAGAACTTAATCCCCCTATTAATAAATCCTGGCATCCCATAGGCCTTCTTGACTCTCCTATCAACCTGTGCAGCGACCTTGAGGGATGTTTGGATTTGGACCCCCAAAGTCCCTCTTTTCATCCACACTCTTAAGTAACCGACTATTAACCCTGTACTCAACCTTCTGGTTAGTCCTTCAAAAAGCTTATCCAGATTGAAATCCATCTGCCTCTTTTCTGCCCAACTCTTGCATCCTGTCAATATCCTCTTGTAACCTTTGACAACCTTCAACTCCTTCAACCTTCATGTCATCCACTAACATACTGGCCTATCCTTCCACCTCTTCATCCAGGTTATTTATAATGATTATAAAGAGTGGGGGTCCCAGAACAGATCCCTGAGGAACTTCACTGTTTTATTTAATTTGTTTGGTGGTTGGAGAATTCATTTTTGTGTGCCAAGAAATTATTTTACTCCAGTAAATTCAGATTCTCAGGGGAGAGTGAGTCAACCAAGGCCAAAAAAGGCAACATAAAAGCAGAGAACTGCAAAATTAATTAACAGTTTGAGTAACTTTTTAAAAAACTATACAACCAAGATAAAAACAATGGGAAGGGAAGATGAAATGTGAGAGAGCTCGATAATGGCATAAAGAGGATGCCAGATTTCCTCAGATCCGTAAAGATTAAAAGAGAAGCCAGTGATGACTACTGGGGAAGAGATCATGGGGAATGAAGAAATGGTGGATAAACTGACCAGACAGTCTTCACTGTAGAGGACACAAGTGACGAGCCAGAACCATCAAGGTAAAAATGAATGCAGTCACAATAACTAAGGAGGAATTTGGGAAGGTGAAGGGTTGAAGTCACCTGGACCAAACCGACTACAACCAAGAGTTAGCTGAAGAGACTGTGAACACAACAAATATCTTTCAAGGATCAATGGGAATGGTTCCAGAGGGTCTAGAACTTGCAAACATCAGTCCCTTTTTAAAAAGGGAGGGGGAAACACACACACACACACACACACACACACACACACACACACACACACACACACAGAGGGAAACTATAAGCTATTTCAGGGGTTGGCCAGATTCTTGTCTATAATTAAGAATGGCATTATGGAGTACTTGAAAGTAGAAGATAAAATAGGCTGAGGTTAGAATGGTTTCCTTCATTGAGATGTTGTTTAACAAATTGCTAAATCTGTTGGAGTTCTCTGCAGAAGTAACGAGCAGGACAAAGGAGGGTGGGAGGCTGTTATTTATTTTCGCAAGAGGCTGATAAACAGGATAGGAGTACTTGGCATTACGGGAAAGGTACTGGCATGGATGGAAGACTGACTGACAGCAATATGTAAAGAGTAGGAATTTAGGGGGCCTTTTCTGGCTGGCTGCCAATCTTCTTCACACGCTAAATTTATTTAAATTTAGACATACACCACGGTAACAGGCCCATGAGTCCATGCCGCCCAATTTATACCCAATTAACCTACATCCCCAGCACGTTTTGAATGGTAGAGGAAACCAGAGCCCTTGGCGAAATTCACACCGACATGGGGAAAATGTACAAACTCCTTACAGACAGCGTTAATTTGAACCCTGGTCCTAATCAATGGCGCTTTACAGAGTTGCGCTAACCGCTACGCCAACCGTGCCATCACATATACAATATTATAAACAGTAAAACCCCAGTATCCAGCAGCTAAGGGAATTGGTAGAGGCTGGATAAGTAAATTTTCCGGTTGCTTGAGATTTTTGTGTTGAATAATTGGTAGACTGACCACTAGGGGGCGCCAATTTTAAACTTTTGTATTTTTTACCTATTTATTTTTTTTGCAATATTTTTTGTCGGTTGCTTGAATTCCGGATAACGGGAATTTTACTGTACAAATTATTTTGATGATGATGGCTTTGAGGCCAAGTTTGTGGATGATAGGATGACAGGTGGAGGAATGGGTTGTGTGAAGCAGGGAGTCAGCAGAGGGATTTAGACTGGTAGGGGGAAATGGGCAAAGAAGTGGTGGATGGAATTCAGCCTCATCAAGTGTGTGATCAGGCATTTTAATAGGAAGGAATAAAGGTGCAGACTATTTCCTAAATGAGGAGAGAATTCAGAAAACTTTAGTCAAAAGGGACTTGGGAGTCCCAGTGCAGGATTCCCTAAAGGTTAACTAGCAGGTTGAGTCAAGAAGCAATGCAATGTTAGCATTTGTTTCAAGTGAACTAGAACATAAAGGCAAGGATGGAATGCTGAGGGTCTGCAAGTGTTGTTGAGGCTACATTTGGAACATTGCGAACAGTTCTGGGCCCCGTATCTAAGGAAGGCTCTGCTGGCATTGGAGACAGTCCAGACATGGACTATGAGAAGGAGCCCAGGGATGAGAGAATTAATGCATGAGGTGCGTTTTATGGCCCTGGGACTCACTAGTTTACAAGGATTTGGGAGGTTGGGGAGGGTGGGGGGAAGGAATCTCATTGAAACATTCCAAATCTCAAAAGGATCTGATAGAGTGGGTGTGGAGATATTTTCAGTAGTGGGATAGTCTTGTACCAGAGGACTCAGGCACAGACTAAAAGGATGTCCCTTTAGAACAAAGATGAGGAGACATTTCTTCAGCCAGAGGGAGGTGAATGTGTGGAATTCATTGCCACGTACGGCTGTGGAGGCCAAGTCATGGGGTTGATAGGTTCTTGATTAGTAAGGGTATCTAAGGCTCTGGGAAGAAAGCAGGAATATGGGTTTGAAAATACATCAATCGTGATTGAAATAGCAGAGCAGACTCGATGGGCTGAAAGGCCTAATTCTGCTGCTATCTCTCTGGTCTGACGGATTTAGCTTGGGTGCCTTGTATTCCAGTACATTGGGCATTTTCCAGTGAAGAAAGATTCTAAGTGCAGAGAGAGCAGTGAGACAGTCAGAATCCTGACCAAGGTGTTGGGATGTTCAGATGCCCTCAGGGCAAAGATTAAATGACAAATTAGATTAGAAATATTTCAAGTTCTGAACTCCTACTGGACACATCAATAGTAAAGTTACATTTAAATGTTATCTCTGGAAAGGTGATTTTGAAATGCATGTATCGTCCTGCAGTCTCTTACAGTTACCTGAAAGATGTGCCATTTAATTCAAATGCATGTGATGTGGATTAAGGACTAGATGCAGTTTCTTCACACAGGCCAAGCTCAGGCATGGCTTTCCTTCTGCAGGTTTAAAACCACCTCAATCATTCCCACTGCTCAGTTTATCTATTCAGCGCCAAAACCCAGTGAAAAATGATTGCAAGCGTTCCACATTAAAGCAGCCATATAATCTGAAAACACAAAGAAATTCAGAACCAGAAAGGTTTAATAAGCACCAAGAAAAAATTATTTTCAATGGAGCTTTTGTCTTTGATCAGTTTCAGAGAGGAATCACAAAATTAAAACTGTTGTATCCACTTGTCGATTTGCTGCCGTGTGTTTGAGGCAATCAGCGCTCTCTTTGTTCTGGGATGGAATATAAAGTGCCTCAATCAGTCGATGGATTGTTACAACCAGAGTGGGGAGAAATTACCCTGGTGGCCTAATTACGAAGCTCAAGACAGTTATTGTGTGGGAGAGGGCTGGGGGAAAGCCAGCAGCTGGCACACGAAGCTTACAGCTCGATCCCCAGAACGGCACTGCCTATTCACCCAAAGGGTGCCCTCAGCTCACGTTCTGTGTCATCGGGCATGAAGAGTTGGGTGATAGGACCAATGGGAACTCAGGTTGTGAGGGGCAAGTCCTTTCTCACATAGACTGCAAGGGACCTGGAACAGGCTGGTAGGGTAAAGGCAGAAATACCACTCCTTCCAGCATTCTGCACCTTCTCCTTTGATAATGGAGATCGAGAGGCTTGCAGATAAACTCATAAATCAGCAGGGACTGGAGGGAGATGGATCATGTCAGGCAGAAGAGATTATTTAATTTGGCATCAGCACAGACATCATAGGGATGAATGGTCTTTTTCTGTGCTGTTCCATTTTAGAACATCTCAACTCTGCTAAATATTACTAGAGATGAGAATTCTCCAAATCTGATCCAAATTGCTATCTGTTACGCAAAATATTCCATCTGTTGTACCTCCCCTGGAAAGCTGGTGGTCAGAAGCTGTGGGGGACATGCCAACTTTAAAGAATTTCCAAGTGGATCCAAGCAAAACCAATGTTTTGAGAGCGGTGTCACCACCAGGCGTTTCACAGCCACTGGCTTTTCCCCTTCGCGTTCTCAGCATTGATGAGAGAGTTCTAACCCAAACCGTCCACCAAGCTTTCTCTCCCACAGACGCTGGTCGACCCATTGAGTTCCTCCCACAGAGTTATGTTTGGCCTGAGATTCCATCCTCTGCAGTTCAGTGTGTCTCATCAATCACTCTCAATCTGAGCCCCCTAACACCATACACCCAAGACAGCTCACGGAGGGTAACCTGCAGAGGGGCAGGGATTCGATCTGCTGGAACTGTTCTGAGGGCTCGCACTGTGGGAGAAGGGGCTTGCATGGAACTGGCTGCGTGTTTCCTGCTCCCCCCATCCCCCTGACCTGGTGCCCCATTCCCCCGACCTATGCTCCATGGCCCCTGCTCCCCTGTCCCTCTGACCTGCACCCTGAACCCCTGCTTTCCCCTACATGCTCCCCTGAGTGGAGGCAGCAGTGCTGGCCAGGACACATGAACCCTGATGTGTTTACAACCCACAGTGATGCCATGGGGATCCCTCACTGATTCCTGGCAGCTGAAGGGTCAAGTCTTGGCTGTTTGACTTGGAGACTGCCAGTGAAGGAGGGGAACTGTCGGTGGGGGTGGGGGGGGGGGGGCGGGGGAATGGTTGATGGTACAGTAATAACATCTCCAGTAGCCTCATCACCATTTTGACAGGGAATTACAAACCATTACAGTCATAATGCAGCAAAGGTTCCAAACCTGCAATGTGCAACTTCATCGGGAACCAAGTCACAGTGAGAGTTTAAAATGTGAATGTTTGCCAAGCAAAACTGCAACAAAACAGGATTTCTTTTCTTTTACACACACACACACACACGGTGGAAAAATATTTCACACTTACAATCAGTTATGAACTATCCAATCATAAAGTTTGCTCGATGAATTGAGCAGTAGCACTGATTCCACTGCCTCACCTTTGGCTGGTTGGGAACTGTTCCTTGACACAGTGAAAGCTTTGTACTACATCCTACCTGGCAAGTCAGTCCACTAGGTAGTGGTTAGTGCAATGCTGTTACAGTGCCAGTGATCGGAACCAGAGTTCGAATCCTGCGCTGTCTGTAAGGAGTTTGTACATTGACCCAGTATCTGTGTGGGTTTTCCCTGGGGGCTCCGGTTTCCTCCCACCGTTCAAAACGTACCAGGGGTTGTAGTTTAATTGGGTGTAACTGGGTGGCACGGGCTCGTGAGCTGAAAGGGCTTGTTACCAAGCTGTATGTCTCAATTAATTTAAAACAATATAGGGTGCAGGGTTACCAAACTCCCCTGTCTTTACAGTGGAGACGGTCAGGGAAGCTCAGGCATTGACAAGTTACACTGTCCGGGACCATGAACACAGGAGCAAGGAGGAGCTGCTGGCAGCTTTGTAGCAACATCCCCAGGGCCTGACCAAGGACATTCTCATACCAGCGGGAAGCGAGGGAGGGAACCCACACCCCTTGGGGTGAAGAGCCTTTTCCTTGCTCCTCTGCCTTACGGAGTAGCAGAGGCTCCTGAAGGAAGGTTCACATGGTCTGTGGCCGGGCAGTAAGGACACACGTGGAATGGCTGAGAAGCCCAATGTCAGCAGCAGGGATGTTGCTGCCAAGGGTTCTGATGACAGGATCCACCACCGGCATCTGGACAAGGGGGGGGGGGGGGGGGGGGGGGTGGGGAATGTTTGGGTGCGACATGGGGGATCATTGGTGAGTACATGTGGGGGCACTGGGCAGTGTGTGGGGCAGCAAGGAGCGTGTGGGGGGTTATTGGGGAGTGTTTAGGTGGGGTGTGGGGGCATTAGGCATTGTGAGGGGTAATGGGGAGTGGGCAGGTGAGGGGTTATTGGGGAGTGTTTGGGGGATATGTGGGAGCATTTTTGAATCTGACATTCACAGCTCAATAGAACAATCTCAAGATTCTCCAAATCTGTTTGCCAACAAATAAAGGAATGGAGCTCAAAGTCCTTAAGGGAAAAAGACAAAAATCGGGGGGTGAAAATAAAGGAGATGTTCTGCGTACACTGAATTATAATCTCATTGCACGAGGGCATGTTCTGTTAAAGATCTGTGCTCCGCAAACACTGGTTACTCAGCTCTAGGCTGTGGGTGGTCTGCCCATTGCACCTGAGAATGAGACAACTCCACTTGGTGCCACACTACAATTTTATACAATTCTCTTCCACAGATGTGCGAGAATTGGAATGTCACACAGGAGTGGATTCAGTTGCACGATGTGCTAAATCCAGACTCCTGGAGCTGTATTCTACAGCTGTAACGCACAATAGTTGCATATTAATAAAACAAAACGAATGCCATTGTTCATTAGAAAGCTCCTCATCTGCAGCTAATCCTGTTACAAACTTCCTAAAATTCTTTATGGATTTCAGTTTGCTCATAACCTCTCAACCCATCTCACTCCGAATGCTTCCCTTTGCTACATCCTTGCTCAGTGTGCTTGTAGAAGGAACTAACACATGTGGTGCGAGGGGGTCTATCAGTGCACCACATACATTAAATAAGATTATACCCATCGAAGATGAAAATATTTACGGGCAGTACCAAAACCATTCCCTTGGGACCTACCCCAGTGACCGCAGGAGATGCTCCAATTATGCCCACGCCTCCTACCTCACCACCATTCGGGGCCCCACACAGTCCTTCCAAGTGAAGTAATGTGAATCTGCAGGGTTCGTCTACTGCATCTGGTGCTCCCGTTTTGGTCCCTTCCACAGTGAAGAGACTGGACAGTCTGGGAGATCACTTAATCGAGCACCTTGGCCTTGCCCACCACAATAGCGGGGATCTCCCAGTGGTTACTCATTTCAATTCCCCATCCCATTCCCTCGCTGACATGCCTGTCCATGGTCTCAAGCCCTGCCAGAATGAGACCACCCGGAAATTGGAGGAACAACACTTCATCTTCCAACCAGATGGGATTAATATCGACTTCCCTGACTTTTGTTAAACCATCCCCCCCCCCCCACCCCCCCGACTTCCTCCCCACCACCTTTCACTATCTCTGTCTCCCCATTCCATCTCCTTTCACACAGACATGATAACTTCTTATCTAGTCGTATCCAATTAATACCTTGTGTGGGTCTGGGTTCCTCCCCCAGCCGGGACTGTCTGAATTCGGAGATTTCCTGCTTCTGGATCATTCTGCTTATTCCTTAAAGAAGGGCTCAGGCCCCAAACGTTGACAATGTATCTTTGCTTTTTATGGACGCTGGCAGACCGGCTGAGCTCCTCCAGAATTTCAGAGTGTTTTTTCTACAATCACAGCGTCTGCAGACTTTCGTGTTTCACTCAGTACTGGAACTGTCGATTTTTAAAATTTAAATCTAGACATACAGTATGGTGACAGGTCCTTCCGGCCCATGAACTCATGCCATCCAAATACACCCAGCTGACCGACTCCCCCGTATGTTTCAAACGTGGGAGGAAACCAGAGCCCCTTGGGAAAACCCACACAGATAGAGGGAGAATTTACAAACTCCTCACCGACAGTGCTGGTTTCAAAACCCAATCCTGCTCACCGGCACTGTAACAGTGTTGTGCTAACCGCTACGCTAATTGTGCCGCCCAACATGACAATAAAAACATCTGGTAGGCCATTTCCTGTCAGGGTAGAAACCACTGGCGCTGGCCCTGCCTCATCTGGCCTGTAAGTCACTCACAGAAAATGGCCTCAGGATTAAGGTTGGGCCTTGGAATCACATCTGCTGTAGCTATGTTCACAACAGGTGTGGGGGTACTTGTTGAGGTAAATCTGCCTTCTCGATTTTGCAGTTAAAAGGCAAAGTGACAAAAAAGATGATTGTGTAAAATGATTCCTTCCACCATGGCGACAGCTTGTTCGCTGGAATCCTAGTGAAACCGAATCTATCCAACCCACTCACCATCTCAATGGTAAACTGCGACTTATTTTAGCAAACAACTGATAAAACACAGCTCGTTCGGGTATTAGGATGCAGCCTGGTTTCTTATTACTGCAAGTTCTTAATGGAAAAAGTCTTCCCTAATTACATAATTAACGAAAAACCACAGAAAAATCTAAATTTGATTTTCATTGCATGACCCTGGCAGACTGTCTGCACACTGAATGGTAAAACAAGTTTATCCAATTAAATAATTGATACAGAAATAATTATGGCAGTGGGATGAAGGTCATAAATAAAGGCGAGGGCTAAAGACATTTCTTGCTGCGTCCCAGCATTTTTGCACCGTGTTTCAGTGCTGTACAGGACAAAGGTCAGGCACGACAAAACGCAGCAGTCAAAAACCCACCGATGAACCGCCAGGGCGTTCTCCCGAAGCGATGGTTTCAGGCCTTTTGTCAGATCACCAGACAATGATTGTTGCAAGCAAGGAAAAAAAACTAGTTGATCTATGCAAATTAGCAAGCAAATGAATTTAACAGCTCATGATTTATGCAAATTGTAGCTTTGCATTTCATTATAATAAGCAGATTACATCTGTATTAAAAATGAAGCAGAATAAATTAAATACTTTATACAATTAACTGGAAGTGCTTCATGCCCCGCTGCACATATAACTGGGAGAAGGGAAGTACATCTCATGGAAATGGAACAATTTCGATTTAGTCAAAATAATCCCAGGAGAATGAAATCAACAAACAAGACTCGGGAACTTCCAATGAGTGTTGATGGACAGCGCATGAACTGGGAGCCTTTCATTCATTCAGTCTCACCCTGTGCCTCAAAATCATTTATTTGGTCCCCAAAGGAAACAATTACTTCTTCCCAAATAATAAAATACCATGAAGAAAATATCCAAGCTCTTCAAATGATTCCATCAAATGAATTTAGAGACTGATTTGGCAGAACATTCACATTTGTGTTTTATAAAGATTTCCAAACACATGCATTTATTTCCTGCGAGACCTTCAATGGCAGAACTCACAGTATCTCTGTGGTTTAAACATTTTAAAAGTCGTGAACACCAATGTCAGAACAAACTGCAGGTACAATTCAGACGCCAACATTAAACTGAGATCACACTAAGATTGGAGGCGTTGTGGACGGCGAAGAAGGTTTTCAAATCTTGAAGATCTGGACCAGCTGGGAAAATGGACTGAAAAATGGCAGATGGAATTCAATCCAGACAAGTGTGAGGTGTCGCATTTTGGAAGGACAAACCAAGAAAGGACGTACAGAGTGAATGGTCGGAGTGCAGTAGAACAGAGGGATCTGGGAATACAGATACAAAATTCCCTTAAAGTATTGTCACAGGTGGACAGGGTGGTAAGGAGAGTTTAGGGGGAACTTCTTCACAGAGAGTGGTGGGGATGTGGAACGAGCTGCCAGCTGAAGTGGTGAATGCGGGCTCAACAGAATTTGGACAGGTATGTGGATGGGAGGACTAGGGTGCAGGTCAGTGGGTCTAGGCAAAAATAAATGGTTGGGCACAGACTAGAAGGGCCTAAGGGGCCTGTTTCTGTGCTGTAGTGTTCTATGGTTCTATGGACAATGGTATAGATTAAAACCTAATCTCATGCCAGAGACACCCTCTTCACCATTTTGCAAATGAAATTATTCCAAATACACTTTGGAAGGGAACAAAATTAATACTAAACATTACAACAGGCCATTCAGCCCCTCTGTCATGTACCAGCATTGATTCTCCGCTCACCTCACCCCACCTAATATTCCTGCTCTGCACTAAATGGTTTAATACTATTCTGGAGCAACACAAAGTGCTGGACAAGCCCAGTGGGTCAGTGGGTTGTGGCCCAAAACACCTGATGATTTCTCCTGTTCCACAGATGCTATGTTCCAGCATGTCTCATTCATCTCTCCAATGACATCTGGGATTGTCCCTGTGTAGTAGAGGTGTGACCCCACTATTCAAGAAGGGAAAGAAAATAAGACAGGAACTGACTGATTTGATGTCATAGAATTCTCAAATTACACAGCACAGAAAGAAGCCCTTCAGCCCATCTTGTCCGTGCTAACCAAGATGCCCAACTAGACTGTTCACATTGACCTGAATTTGGCCCATATGCTTCTAATCTTTTCCTATCTGTCTACCTTCCAAACACAGTCATACAGCACAGTACAGGCTCTCAGCACAGCTCACCCACACCAAATTGGCATTCTCAGCTAGATCCATGTGGCTGAATTTGGTTATTTCATCCAATCCTTCATACTTCAATGGTGGGAAAAATATTGGAGAGAATTCCTAGGGGATTATGAGCATTTGGATCAACATGGTCTTCTCAAGGATAGTTAGCACGGTGTGGTGAGGGGAAGGAGGTGCCTCATGAGAGTTTTTTCAGGAAGTAACAAAAGAAATCGATGAAGGCAAGACAGTAGGTATTAGAATGCTCCAGAATGGAAAACAGGCCATTCGGCCTTTTTAGTCTGCGCCAACCATATTCCGCTAGTCTCAATGGCCTGCTCCCATTCCATAACCCTCCAGACCTCTCCCATCCATATATCTATCCAACCTAATCTTAAAACTCAATATCGAGCCGATATTCACCATGTCAGATGGCAGCTCGAACCACACTCCCACCAGCCTCTGAGTGAAAAGATCCCTCTCACGTTCCCCCTAAACTTTTCCCCTTTCACCCTTAAGCCATGTCCTCTCATATTTATCTCCCCCAGTCTAAGTGGAAAAAGCCACTTGTGTAAATGGATTTCAGCAAAGCGTTTATCAAGGTCCCCTGTGTAGTCTCAATCAGAAATTTAAGAAGTATTGGAACTATGGGATCTTAGCTGTGGGGATTCGGAATTGGCTGGCTTGTTGGAAGCAGAGGGTAGTTGTAGATGGAACTTATTCTGCCTGGAGGTCGGTGACTAGAGGAGTTTTGCAGGTATCTGCTCTGGCACCCCTACTCTTCGTGATTTTTATAACTGACCATAAATGAAGAGTTGGAGGGATGGGTCAGTAAGTTTGCAGATGAAATGAAGGTTGGAGGTGTTGCGGATAGTGTAGAAGGTTATCAACTTTTGACACATTTGGCATGCCATAAAAGACTCTTGCAAGTTTCTCCAGGTGGATCGTGGAGAGCATGGTGTCCGGTTGCATCACTGTCTGGCATGGAGGTGCCAATGCATGGGAGAGAAAAAGGCTACAGAGAGTTGTGAAGGGGGTGTCTTAAGAAAGCAGCCTCCAACATCAAGGACCCTCACCACCCAGGCCATGCCCTCTTCACTGCTATCGTTAGGAAGGAGGAACAGGAGCCTGAAGACACAATGGTAGAGGAACGGCATCTTCCTCTCCGCCATCAGATTTCCCAATGGACCAAGAACCACAGTCACAACCTCGCTTTCTCTTCTTTTGCACAAATTTATTTGGAAAATGTGATTTATAGCAATTTTGCACTGTAATGCTGCTACAAAACAACAAATTTCATGAAATACGGTCATAATAAATTTTATATACCACCGAAAACATTCCCCCCATCACCCACCGACATCACTCCCTCATCACTCACCGAAAACATTCCCCTCATCACCCACTGACCCCCCCACCAACATCACACCCTCATCACCCACCGAAATCATTCCCCCATCACCCACTGACCCCTTCATCACCCACCGACATCACTCTCTCATCACCCACTGAAAACATTCCCCCCATCATCCACTGACCCCTTCATCACCCACCGACATCACTCTCTCATCACCCACCGAAAACATTCCCCCCATCATCCACTGACCCCTCCATCACCCACCAACATCACTCCCTCATCACCCACTGAAAACATTCCCCATCACCCACCAACATCACTCCCTCATCACCCACCGAAAACATTCCCCCCATCACCCACTGACCCCTTCATCACCCACCGACATCACTCTCTCATCACCCACCGAAAACATTCCCCCCATCACCCACTGACCCCTTCATCACCCACCAACATCACACCCTCATCACCCATCGAAAACATTCCCCTCATCACCCACTGACCCCTCCATCACCCACCGACATCACTCCCTCATCACCCACCGAAAACATTCCCCCCATCACCCACTGACCCCTTCATCACCCACCGACATCACTCTCTCATCACCCACCGAAAACATTCCCCCCATCACCCACTGACCCCTTCATCACCCACCGACATCACTCCCTCATCACTCACCGAAAACATTCCCCTCATCACCCACTGACCCCTCCATCACCCACCAACATCACACCCTCATCACCCACCGAAAACATTCCCCCCATCACCCACTGACCCCTTCATCACCCACCGACATCACTCCCTCATCACTCACCGAAACATTCCCCTCATCACCCACTGACCCCCCCATCACCCACCAACATCACACCCTCATCACCCATCGAAAACATTCCCCTCATCACCCACTGACCCCTCCATCACCCACCGACATCACTCTCTCATCACCCACCGAAAACATTCCCCCATCATCCACTGACCCCTTCATCACCCACCGACATCACTCTCTCATCACCCAACGAAAACATTCCCCCCATCACCCACTGACCCCTTCATCACCCACCGACATCACTCCCTCATCACCCACCGAAAACATTCCCCCCATCACCCACTGACCCCTTCATCACCCACCGACATCACTCTCTCATTACCCACCGAAATCATTACCCCCATCACCCACTGACCCCTTCATCACCCACCGACATCACTCTCTCATCACCCACCGAAAACATTCCCCCATCATCCACTGACCCCTTCATCACCCACCGACATCACTCTCTCATCACCCACCGAAAACATTCCCCCCATCATCCACCAACATCACTCCCTCATCACCCACCGAAAACATTCCCCCCATCACCCACTGACCCCTTCATCACCCACCGACATCACTCTCTCATTACCCACCGAAATCATTACCCCCATCACCCACTGACCCCTTCATCACCCACCGACATCACTCTCTCATCACCCACCGAAAACATTCCCCCCATCACCCACTGACCCCTTCATCACCCACCGACATCACTCTCTCATCACCCACCGAAAACATTCCCCCGACACCCACTGACCCCTCCATCACCCACCGACCTCTCCAGAGCAGAGGTGTCCACAGTGTGAACACCAAGGGCAGTGCTTTGGATTGGAAGAGGTTCAAGAGAATCACTGCTTCATAGGGAGAGCCTGGTGTCCCTGAATGATGGGAAGAGGTGAAAGGTCAAGCACTGCATGACCTGCTCCTACAAGTGGTGCAAGAAGAAACTTTATTTTCTACAATTTCCAGGCAGGTTAAATTATTTCTTCCAAGATACAGAAGCATTGCTGTCGAAGGGCTGAATGGACCTGGGGCATTTCAATATCCGACAGGTAACAGCAGGTTAGGGGCTGTAAAAGGGCTGAATGCACCTGGGGCATTTCAATATCCGACAGGTAACACCAGGTTAGGGGCTGTAAAAGAGCTGAATGCACTTGGGGCATTTCAATATCCGACAGGTAACAGCAGGTTAGGGGCTGTAAAAGGGCTGAATGCACTTGGGGCATTTCAATATCCGACAGGTAACAGCAGGTTAGGGGCTGTAAAAGGGCTGAATGCACCTGGGGCATTTCAATATCCGACAGGTAACACCAGGTTAGGGGCTGTAAAAGGGCTGAATGCACCTGGGGCATTTCAATATCCGACAGGTAACACCAGGTTAGGGGCTGTAAAAGGGCTGAATGCACCTGGGGCATTTCAATATCCGACAGGTAACACCAGGTTAGGGGCTGTAAAAGGGCTGAATGCACCTGGGGCATTTCAATATCCGACAGGCAACGGCAGGTTAGGGGCTGTAAAAGGGCTGAATGCACCTGGGGCATTTCAATATCCGACAGGTAACACCAGGTTAGGGGCTGTAAAAGGGCTGAATGCACCTGGGGCATTTCAATACCCGACAGGTAATGCCAGGTTAGGGGCTGTAAAAGGGCTGAATGCACTTGGGGCATTTCAATATCCGACAGGTAACACCAGGTTAGGGGCTGTAAAAGGGCTGAATGCACTTGGGGCATTTCAATATCCGACAGGTAACACCAGGTTAGGGGCTGTAAAAGGGCTGAATGCACCTGGGGCATTTCAATATCCGACAGGCAACGGCAGGTTAGGGGCTGTAAAAGGGCTGAATGCACCTGGGGCATTTCAATATCCGACAGGCAATGCCAGGTTAGGAAAATAATTCCAATTTGTTCTGTGCTTCCAGCACTTCATGTATCAGGCTAAACCTTCCCCAGATGTATATACATCTCTTTTATTAGTGGTGTCAGTTTACATAGCTGGTTCAGATCTGGGGTTAAATTGGTGCCTGCTAATCAGAATCCTCCTTGTGATGCTGGTTCCAGTTGTTCTGTAGCCAATACAAAATGGAAGTGCTCTTTGTCTTTCACCCTGGGTGACACTGACGGGGGGGGGGGGGGGGGGTGGCGCAAAGAGCTTTATTTTTGTTATAAATCTCTCACTGAACTGGACACCAACTAGTGTAAAAACTGGTCTCTGGGCACCTTCATAAACGTTAACACTTGTAACTCTCTGTAAAAGAACATCACGCCCTCAGACTGAGCTAAGTTGTTTGGCTAAAATTGTGTATATCAGTGTACAATTTCAAGATTCAATTTATGGTCATGTCATAAAAACAGTTCATATTACACAGAATTGCCTGAAGTCCTTTTACATTCAGGGAAAGTGAAGTAAAGGAAAAAAATGTTCACAATTTTCCTCAAGGTACGAAAATTAAGATTTCCTTTGAAGTTTTAGGATACTGGGGAGTTTGAGCCTTGGGCAGAGAGTGGAGACTTGCTTGCAGCCTGGATTTCATCCATCACCTCCTCAAGACTTGTACATCTCCTCACTCCAAGCATCGGCTTGGTGCATTTTCTGAGACGCGAATTAAAACAAAGTAATCCAGCCCAATAATTTTCCCTGGAAACTTGTCTGCGCAGGTAATGACGGTGCTAATGCTTGTGGAGATAAGACCTAGAGGAAAGCTGGTGATGGTTGGATGTGGGCTGTGTTCATCGACCCAACCAGCCTCTGCTTTCGTTTACAACCAGATATCCAACCCATGGGACCAGTCGTCCCAATCCTGAGATGAGCATTGCCATGCTGTTGAATGTAAACAGGTTCATTTTCCACTGCTGCCTATCCAATCATGGACTTACATGCCTCATGTCTGCAGCCACACCAGTCACAGATACTGATCCACACCAGTCACAGATACTGATCCACACCAAGCCAGCATCCAGTTGCTTGAATCTCCACATCTCCCCAGATTCTCCTACTGACCTTCATTTGAGATCGTTTATTGCAGACAATTAACCTGCGAAGTGCTGCTGCTGGACCCATAGTCCATCTGACCCTGGACCAGGTTTGCAATGCATTTACTAGAATTAAATTCTCGTGATCCAGAATTCAATCAACCGGCAATAAAAAAGCGGAAAACAAATAGGTAAAAAATATGAAAGTTTGCAATTGACGCCCCCAGTGGTCACTTTGTCAATCACGCAACATGTACTCAAGCAACTGGAAAATTCACTCATCTGGCATCTCCCAATCCCCGTAGGTGTTTTACGATACATTCATTACAGTTCACTACCAACAATAGATGCAGCAGAGGACAAATATGCAACAAAAGTTGCTTGGTTTACTTCAGTATGACTTTTAAGAAGAATGAACTGGAAATATAAAATTGCACATTGTATTGTGGAAAATTGCTCTGTTGACAGGCTGAAAATGAATGATACACATTATCAACAATTTAATCAGTACGGCTGCGTATTCACACAGTGAATGATCTAATGCAACATCATCAGGAATTTGCCCCTCTCAAACCCAGAGTGGAACCTGATACCACTGGTAAATCACAGCACACAAGCAGCGCCAGATTTAACGGACAGGTCAAGAATATAGAAGTGCTTCAGACATTACACAATTTTCAGTTTAAAAGTCAGTAATGACCTTACACGGAACTTTTTGTGGAGGAACAAAATTGGTTTCATCGAGCCATGAATCTGGCTGTAATATTCTCACAGAACCTGGTCTGAAAAGGAACGAGCTGATGACAATGTAAAGTGGATGATATAAAAGGTACGGAGCAAGTGGTCAGGGTAACCACCTGCCATTAGGTACTCGTTGAATCTCGTAAATTCACCATATCAAGCTCAGAACCACCAGTGACCACTGAAACGCTGACATCCATTGGAGAGCAGCTCTGTTCTTGACTTTATCAATGCTGCTCATCATCTTTGTTGCACCTGCATTAACTTCGAAACATCAAGCCCTGCTTCAAAACTAAAAGGCAGCAGTTGTCAGGGGGAAGCACAAAGACATTTTTCCTTTCTATAGGCCTACATCCCACTGAAGGATCAATCCCCAACCCAGTCAGTTCTTCACCCAGAGTACTCAATCCCCAACCCGGTCAGTTCTTCACCCAGAGTACTCAATCCCCAACCCAGTCAGTTCTTCACCCAGAGTACTCAATCCCCCAGAGTATGCAATCCATAACCCAGTCAGTTCTTCACGCAGAGTACTCAATCCCCAACCCAGTCAGTTCTTCACCCAGAGTACACAATCCATAACCCAGTCAGTTCTTCATCTAGAGTACTCAATCCCAAACCCGGTCAGCTCTTGACCTATAGAATGTTCCGGCACAGAAAACAGACCATTCGCTTTTTAGTCTGTGCCAATCATTATTTTGCTAATCCCATTGACCTGCTCCCATTCCATAACCCTCTAGACCGCACCAAACCATGTATCTATCCAATTTATTCTTAAAACCTAAAATCAAGCCCACATTCACCACATCAGATGGTGATTTTCTCCCCCAATCGAAGTGGAAAAAGCCTATTTGCCTCTAGTCTGTCTATTCCTTTCATCATCTTGTAAACCTCATTCAAACCTCTCCTCTTCTTCTTTGCTCCAGGGATTAAAGTCCTAACCTGTTTAATCTTTCCCTGTAACTCAGTTCCTGAAGACACAACAACATCCTAGTAAATCTTCTCTTTCTATCTTATTGAAATCATTCCTGAATTTAGGTGCCCAGAACTGCACACAATATTCCAACTTTGGCCTCACCAATGTCTTAAACAATTTCAACAAAACATCCCAACTCCTATACTCAATCATTTGATTTATAAAGGCTAAGAAGCCAAAAGATTTATTTATAACCCTGTCCACCTGCAACACCATCTTCAGGGAACAATGTATCTGTATTCCCAGATCTCTCTGCTTCTCCACACTCCTCAGTGCCCGACCATTCACTGTGTATAGCCTACCTTGGTTAAACCTTCCAAAATGCATCACCTGACACTTGTCTGAATTAAACTCCATCTGCCATTTTTGGCCCATTCTCTCAGTTGGTTCATATCCTTCTGCCAGCTTTGAAAATCTTCCTCACAGTCCACAACGTCTCCTATCTTTGTGCCATCAGCAAACTTGCTGATCCAATTCACCACATTTATTATCCATGTCATTGGTATAGACAATAAACAACAATGGTCTTAACACAGATCCCTGAGGCCCACCACTCATCACAGGCCTTCAGTCCGAGATGCAAACATCCACCACCACTCTCTGTTTTCTCCCACACAACCAATTTTGAATCCTGTTTACAACCTCTCCATGGATACCTAGTGTCTTAACCTTTTTTTTGGATATGTATTTTAATTTTTTTCCATACGTGTAATAGTGAAATGTAATAATAGTCAGATAGCACAGGGAAAAACCTAAAACTACATACATGAATCTCCCTTCCCCCAAATCTCCCACCCTCAAAACAGTTGAGATAAAGATAAAATTCTTTATTACAATTCAGAGGAGATTCTAGTGGATCTTGGCATAGGAAGTACAATATTATAAATTTAAACCTAATATTTGAATATATGGGTGCCAAATTTGTAAAAACACAGCATATTTATTTCTTAAATTATATGTCTTTTTCCCCAAAAGAATAGATCTTGAATTTCTGCATTCCGTCATGCCATACTCAAATATGTATCTGATTTCTAAGTAACTTCAATACATTTACATGCCACCGCGAAGGCAACTTTAACAAATTCTAATTGATATATTGAAAAATTTAATTTAGGTCTTGTTACTTCAATATTTCCTAATAAAAATAAATATGCGTTTTGCAGAAATACAATGCCTGCAATTTGTTCCAAAAAATTTCCTGTCCAACCAAAAGGATCTTGCCTTGGAACAGGACCAAGTTGATTGTAAAAAAACTTCCTATATCCTCATCACACCTGAATCATTGGTTTGATCAATCTGATTTCAATCTATTCCATTTTTATGGTGTAAGATTAACTGAACTAATCTATACCTTATATTAATAGTGTGTCATACAATCTCTGCAAAGATCTACCCATCTTTCCTCATCGATTGCAATATTTAAATTTAGTTCCTACCTCTTTCTATATTAATGAACTCCACGATTAGGGATTCCTATTTGTAATAAAGAATATACTATAGAAGTAAATTTCTTAATCATTCCACTCCTAATGAGAATTTCTACTTCACTACAACCAGATAATAACATGATGGGTCCTAGCTTGTCCCTCAAATATGCTCTGAAATTAAAATGTCAAAAAGTGCCTTTTGGGTTATTCCATATTTATTTCTCAGTTGTTCAAATTACATTAATTGATCCCTTTCATAAAAATCTTCAGCATTTATAATCCCCATATGAAACCAAAGATCCAAAAATTGATTATGTTTTGAAAAAGGTACGAGAACTTTAAGTCAAAGGCATTTTAGGCAATATACATCCTTAATCTCATCATTTATTTTATTCCGGATATTAATCAGGTGCATCAATGATGGTCTTTCTTTTACCCCAACCTTCCATTTGGCGTTCCACGTGTAGATGAATTATTCTGCTTTCCTCTCTCCTATTTTATTCTATTTTAACCCATCCTGCTGTTGCTTCTCTTTCAAAAAAAAAGTACAAAATTTCATTTGGGTCACACTCCTCCCAGTTCTTATTTCCACGTTAACCTTTCTGTAGAAACTCTTGACGTTTTACCATTCCAGAGGAATTTCCTTACATATTTGTTCAATTCTTGTAACGATTTTTAAGGTATTAAAATAGGTAATGTTTGAAAAAGGTACTGCATTCATGGAAATATGTTCATCTCAATCCTTCCCATTAAAGTTTTGACTGATGATAAATAATTCAATTTATATAAATTCAAATTATTATCTGTACAAATCCCTAAATATTTGGCCATTTAAAGTGGGTATCTTTTTGGCATTGGCTATAGCCCAATTATTCTGTTAATGGCATAATTTCATTTTTATCCCAATTTATTTTATAACCCAAAATTCTTCCAATTTAACATAGTTTTCCTAAAGTCATCTCAGGTTCAGTCAAATATAATAAACAAATGTTTTGCTCTTCTTGACCAACCCTAAATCCATTAATTTCCAAATCCCTCTGAAGTGCTTCTGCAAGTGGTTCCATGGCCAAAATAAACAAACCTGGCAATAATCCATGTCTACTTGACCTCACAAACTGAAATGGTGCAGATGTTTGTCCATTACTCATTACTTTCTCTTTAAGATTATTATATCATCCCTTAATCTAGTTTACAAAAGTTGGTCCAAATTCAAATTTGTCCAACTCCTAAAACAAAAAGTTCCATCCCAGTCTGTTGAACACTTTTTCTGCATCTAGAGCTACTGCAACACTCAAATCTCCTTTTTTTTTTGCGCTAACTGGGTTATACTAAGTAATCTGACCACATTTTCAGCTGACTGTCTCTTTTTTTAAAAACCCATCTGATCCATATTTATTAATTTAGGTAACAATTTATCCATTCTATTTGCCAACATTTTTGCAGCAATCGTATAATCTACATTAAGAATTTTGGGTTATAAAATAAATTGGGATAAAAATGAAATTATGCCATTAACGGAATAATTGGCCTTAGCCAACGCCAAAAAGATACCCACTTTAAATGGCCAAAAGATGGTATTAAATATTTAGGGATTTGTACAGGTAATAATGAAATGTGCCTGTAAGATGAAGGCTTTAAAGGGTCTCCTTTAAAGTGATATGTTTTGATATCTGTAATTATTGCCATCAAAAATGACTCTGGAAGAGAGGTCTCTGAAACTTATTTTAATACTTCCATAAAAATATGAATTAATAAATCTTTAAAT
This sequence comes from Narcine bancroftii, assembly GCF_036971445.1. Taxonomy (NCBI): domain Eukaryota; kingdom Metazoa; phylum Chordata; class Chondrichthyes; order Torpediniformes; family Narcinidae; genus Narcine; species Narcine bancroftii. The sequence continues at coordinate 256,277,129 of NC_091473.1, forward strand.
TCTTTGTAAAATTCAGGAGGGAATCCATCCTCTCCTGGAGATTTATTGTTCTGTAATGAACTCATAAGCCCTTTTCACACTTGCATCCTACTAAATAGGTCATTCAGTGTCCCGGGATAGGAATGGGGGGGGGGGGGGGGTTTGGCTTTTCACACTTGACTTCTCCTAACTGGGACAGCAAACACTTTCACACTTGCAAAGAGCTATCCCCAGGGGTTAGGACCGTTCTACCTTTTACCGCTGATGTCATGATGCATTGAGCAATGGTGCCCTAAATCCTGATCAATGTATTATGATCTTATAGTTGAACAAAATTAATCATGCCTAATTATAACATAATTAAGCTTTATATACAGCATAATATGAGCCCTTCAGCTCCTGTTGTTGATGTGCCGACCTAGGGACTGTGGGAAAGTGTGAGCAATAAAATAGCAGGCAATTTTTAAACAGGATGGGAAAATTGGTAGTGCTATAGCGCTCAATTAACAGAGCGTGGAAAAGTTGGTAGCACTATCGTGTACAATTTATAAATACCACGGTGGAAAAACAATGGTGGACCTTCCCTCCCAGAATGCCATGTGGCAGAGAAAGGGTTGTAACAACAGAGCATTTATGGAGGGGTTTCTCTGCTGCATGGCATTCTGGGAAGTGAAGTTTGCTTTTTCTCCAAGGTCTATATAAATTGTATGCATTAGTGCTACCAACTTTCCCACAATTTAAAAATTGTCCGCTAATGCTATTTATTTCTTTTCTCGCTCCCACCGCGACTTTCCCACGGCAACGTTTATACCTTCATTTTAATATTTTCTTTCTTCATGTTCCTGCACTTACGCAAAAACTTGGGTCATTTCAATCCCACAATGCAATGACCTGTTTCACACTTGCTTGATTGCAACACTGATGTCTGTGTACACCAGGGATTGTACTAGGGGTCGAGGTCACCAATCCCCCGTGTGAGATGACGTCATCTGACCCCGGCGTTGAGCAGATTTTGCTTTCACACTTGCCACTTTAAAGGCCGATTGGCAGTTAATTCCTGAGATCACTTGCAAGTGTGAAAGGGCCTGTAGTCGCCCTCACCTCCAACTGAGTAAAGGGAAGAATTAAAAGATCTGGGGAAAAGGCAGAGAAGTGGAGTTGAGTCCATGGGATCAGCCATGATCTTATTGAATGGCGGAGCAGGCTCAACGGGCCAGATGGCCGACTCCTCTTCCTATTTCTTATGTTCTATTCAGTTTGCTCTTCCAAACCTAATCTAGGCAAAGTTAACTGTGATAAATATCTATTTTATTTTTGTCTTTCAAAAATACCAAATGATACAATTTCAAATAAAAATTCTTAAAGGATTCATTTATTCCTTAAGGCTTAAATGTTAGTATCCTTTTTAATTGCATTAACTGTTCTCAAAATAAACAAGTACTTTATGTGATTTTTCGTCTAATTCATATTATTTGTTTTGTTCTTGTAATTGCTTTCTCTGTTCTGTAAGTTTGGAATATGTTTGTAATTTTACTGATGCTTTTTATAAATTAATTGCCCATGTTCATCTTCAGATCCCTTTTTGAAGATCCTTTTCCAAACCTGTTATTTCTCTTTTTATAACTGATCAATCTCTCCCATATACTTTTAAAAATTTTGGAACTAAAGCTTTTAATTTTACCTCTTTATACACTTTCAAAGCATCCCAAATAATAAACTTATCATTTACAGAGTTCAAACATATCACAAAATGTCCAAATTTATGCACTAACAAACTCAAAAAAACTTTTCTTTTCAATGACAATGATCTCCATCTATAAATACTTTTCTCATTATTCTTCTTTGGCTTGGCTTCGCGGACGAAGATTTATGGAGGGGGTAAAAAGTCCACGTCAGCTGCAGGCTCGTTTGTGGCTGACCAGTCCGATGCGGGACAGGCAGACACGATTGCAGCGGTTGCAAGGGAAAATTGGTTGGTTGGGGTTGGGTGTTGGGTTTTTCCTCCTTTGCCTTTTGTCAGTGAGGTAGGCTCTGCGGTCTTCTTCAAAGGAGGCTGCTGCCCGCCAAACTGTGAGGCGCCAAGATGCACGGTTTGAGGCGTTATCAGCCCACTGGCGGTGGTCAATGTGGCAGGCACCAAGAGATTTCTTTAGGCAGTCCTTGTACCTTTTCTTTGGTGCACCTCTGTCACGGTGGCCAGTGGAGAGCTCGCCATATAATACGATCTTGGGAAGGCGATGGTCCTCCATTCTGGAGACGTGACCCATCCAGCGCAGCTGGATCTTCAGCAGCGTGGACTCGATGCTGTCGACCTCTGCCATCTCGAGTACCTCGACGTTAGGGGTGTGAGCGCTCCAATGGATGTTGAGGATGGAGCGGAGACAACGCTGGTGGAAGCGTTCTAGGAGCCGTAGGTGGTGCCGGTAGAGGACCCATGATTCGGAGCCGAACAGGAGTGTGGGTATGACAACGGCTCTGTATACGCTTATCTTTGTGAGGTTTTTCAGTTGGTTGTTTTTCCAGACTCTTTTGTGTAGTCTTCCAAAGGCGCTATTTGCCTTGGCGAGTCTGTTGTCTATCTCATTGTCTGAGGCGCCTTTCTCATTATTAATAACAATTGAAATGCCTGATAAAGGCAAATGATCAGATAAGATCCTCACTTTATAATCGGCTTCAAGAATCTGAGTTTGCATTTGTGCTGAAATTAAAAATAAATTAATTCTAGAAGAAGAATTATGTCTACTTGAATAAAATGAATAATCCTTCTCTCGAGGGTGGATCCTGCTCCATACATCTATTGAATTCAAATCGCTCATTAACATCAATATAGCTTTTGCTGCTTTCGTTCTTGTCAATACTTGAGTAGACCTATCCAACAATGGATCGAAACAGAAATTAAAATCCCCTCCTATTAAGATATTTTCATGTCCCTCTGCGAAATTAAGAAATGTTTCTTAAATAAATTTCTCATCATCAATATTTGGAGCACATAAATTTTAAAAGTCCACATTTCAGAATAAACTTGACAATGTACCATTTACATATCTCCCTGCAAGGTCCATCACAACATTTTGAATGTTGATTGATGGATACCTGTCATGGGCACAGAAATCCCCACAGCCCCCAAATTACAAGAGGCATTGTACCAATGATCGCCGGGGGGAGGGGGGGGGGGAAACAGAGGGAACCTATCCACCGACCAGAAATACTTTGAATCACAATTGTAACACGGATCTTAATTGTTTTTATAAAACATGTCAGATCTTTTTTTCAGATTTGTCAATCAATGAATGCTCCCAATGCTGAATATTCCAGAATGACCACAAACAGGCCCTGCTAGTCTGTGCCCAACTATTATTCCGACTAGTCCCACTGACCCTGCTCCCATTCCATACCCCCTCCCATTATGTACCTGTCCACATTCTTCTTAAATGCTGACATTCAGTGTAGCTAATCTTGGTGAACACATTCAAACAGCCAGCTTAATTCCTTTTGACTTCTTTTCCCTGAAGACACACTGCTTTCTTTTCATCCAATCACTATTCACTGGGGAAGATGTTAATGTGCAACATTATGCAAAATTCCATGTAATTAATTAAGCATTGTTCTTCAGAGAATGCTTCTATTATTATCTAATTAGGTTCTGCAGAAAGTCCCAGCATCTAATTTACTTCCATGCTCCTGCTCTTTCCACGTTGACATTCTGCACCATGTTTCTCGACAACCTTCAATCACCAGGATTGTCACAGCTCAGATGTGTCCAGTGATGGCAACAACCCTCCACTTCCTCAGCACAACCCAGATTTAACTGCCAGAGCACCTGCAGAAAGTAAATTAAGGCAAAGCCCTCTGCTCACTGATAAATGTCAAGGTTACCAGGACAACCTGTCAATCAACAGCAAGTGACTTGCTGGAGGCAGTGACACAAGCGGCCTGCAAGGGGACAGACAGGATCAGTGAGTGGCCATGAGACATTGAAGCAGAAATAGGCCATTCAGCCCATCGAGCCTGTTCTGCCATTCAATCATGAGCTGATCTATTTCCCCCCTCAGCTCATAGATTGGCCTTCTCCCCATAACCTTGGATGACCTGGAAAGTCAAATTTATTGTCATCTGATTGCACGTCCAAACCGATGAAACAGTGTTCTCCTGGGAAAGGAAAACAAACATTCAGGTGGTGTGGCGTTTATGGCCGCACATAGCATGGACCTGATGGAGTGGAGGACTTCTTGCCAGCGGGAGACTGAGAAGCCCTCAGACCTCAAGGCAAGAAGGACTACCTTCCAAACTGTAGCATTCTCCCTCTCCACTTGCCTGCTACACTGGGGGCTGTAACTCAGGATCCTGTTCATGGCAATGCCTCAAGCCAACAAGTACCGGCAGAGCTCATCATTCATAAAAGATGGTCCCCAGTCATTGTAGCTAGAGTGAGGATAATGACTGTGACAGCCTTCATGTCCGAGCAGGGGATGGCAAATAGAAAATGGGAGTATTCGTCGATGATGTTCAGAAAATACACATTGTGGTCAGTGGAGGGCAGGGGTCCTTTAAAATCGACATTGAGTCACTCAAAGGGATGGGTGGCTTTGATTCAATGTGCCCTGTCTGGCCGGTAGAAGTGCAGCTTGCACTCAGTGCAGACCAGGCAGTTCTTTGTCATGGACCTGATCTCGGTGATGGAGTACAGCAGGTTGTGTGCTTTCACAAAATGAAAAAAGCTGGTAACTTCAGGGTGTCAGAGATCATTGTGGAGGTTTTGCAGCCGGTCAGTTTGTGCACTGGTGGACAGAATGTCTGGTGGCTCATTAAGTTTCCCCAGCCGGTACAGAATACCATAATTGTAGGTGGACAATTCAATCCTCCATCTCAGTATTTTGCCCCGCTGCTGATTGTTAAACATGAACGCCACTGCATCTTATCAGCCAGGTAAAGGTGCCAGTGTCACACTGCCTCAACAATAGCCTAGGCCTGTTTCTTGACTGAGGATTGTCGATCTCGTGGCCCTGTAGGGTACATGAAAGGCCTGCCTATCTGGTTAAGGGTGGCTGCCAGGGCAAAATCTGACACATCGCTTTCCACCTGAAATGGGGTGGAAATGCATTGTGGCCTTAGCGCGATTGAAGATAGCACGGGCCTCCGCCGCCAGGGGGAAGGATATGAATTTGATGAGGGGGGTCTGGCCTCGTCCACGTAATTGAGGACCCACTGAGCATAATAAGAACCCGAGGCACCTCCTCAGGGCCTTGAGGCCGATGACTCCATTTTCCACGACACAGCCAAGGAGGGCCAGACAGGTTCTTGGCCTTGTCAATATGAGGTTAAGGAGCTTAGCTGTTTTGAAAAATTTCTGAGGATTGGCACCTTTGTCCTGCAGGTCGTGGCCACAGATGGTAATGTTATCGAGGTAAGAGAAGGTAGCCCGCAACTCATACTGATCCATCATCCAGTCTATATCCCGCTGGAAGACCGGTATACCATTCGTGACACCAAAGGAGACCCGCAGGAAATCCACCTCGAACGCCGTATACTGGCAGTCCTCTGGGCACATGGGGATTTGATGATATACCTATTTCAGGTCAATGGTCAAAAAGATCTGATACTGGGCAATTTGGTTGGCCATGTCAGGGAAGTGTGGGAGGGGGTATGGGTCCAATTGCGTGTATCTGTTAATGGTCTGACTGTAGTCGATGACCATCCTATTCTTTTCCACGTTGTGCACTACCTGTGCTCTCCAGGGGCTGGTACTGGCATCAATGGTGCTGACTGTCCCTCTGCCCAGATGAAGGCCCTGTCCCGGCTACTGTATTGTATATTTTTGGTGGCGACGGGTTCACAGTCGGGAGTGAGGTTGGTGAATAGCGATGGGGTCGGGGGGGGTGGGAGTAGGGGTGCAATTTTGAGTGTGGAGAGCCTGCAGGTCTTGTGCAGTGAGTGGTGAGGTTGCCGGTTCGAAAACTGTCGCTTACATGCAGTGAGGGGTGGATGGGGCCCATCAAACTTCATTGTCACATTTTCAAGGTGACACTGAAAATCCAGGCTCAACAGAACAGCAGCGCAGAACCGCGACATTACCATCAGTCTAAAATCTTTATATTCAGTTAGAGCCACCACGCAGAAGCCTTGGATGTCCGCTGTGTGCGACTTGGATGCCAAGGAGACCTTCTGGTCCACTGGCCGCACTGCGTCTTGGTGGATGAAGCTCTCTGAGCTCCCACTATTGAATAAGCAGCTCATCACATGGCCATTTACCTGAATATCCATCATCGACCTGGCAAGTTGCTGTGGGCTGTCCAGGTCGAGTGTGATGGAGGCCAGTCACTGCACATTGCCATTGTGGGCGACAGTGTTGTCCAAAATGGTGACCTCCATGACCTGCACGTGGCGCTGCTGGGTCCTGAAGATGGCGGACCCAATGATCCGTACGTGGCAATGCTAGGAAAGGGTTTGGACTTACACACCTTGACATAGTGTCCCTTCTTCCCGCAGATGGAGCGAGTTGAGTCCGTTGCTGGGCAGCGTTTCCTCTGATACTTGTCCTCTGAGCACTTTGGGTGCTCCCTTAGCACCTCAGTCGGGTCAGCACCGGTGCCGGACAAAAATGATGGGAGGTGGTTGTGGAACCCTGCTGCTCTGATCGAGTTGTTATCGGAGCAAAGGGGGTGGCAGCATGTCCCAAGATGGCAGCACCCGGGTAACCTTGAGGTGGCCACACTATCGAACGCGCAAGCCTCCATGTTCTGGAGAGCCACCAGCCAACTTGAGTGCTCTCCGCAGACTGAACTCCCCTTGCTCCAGGAGTCTCTGTCGAATGTAGTTTGACCTGATCCCTGTGACGTAGGTGTCCCGGATCAGGTCCTCCGTGTGCTTGCAGGGCCTGAAGATATTCGGTGTTGGACTCACTAGGTTGTTGTTTGAGTCATTAGGAGGGGTCTGACGGAGACTACATTGATTTTATTGTCCTTTGAGAATGTCCATGGCTTCCTGGTATGTTGCAGGGTCCCTGATCAGGAGTTCATCAGGGTGCCAACCTGGGAGTGCAGCACTTGCAGGTTGTTGGTCTCTGATCGCACAATGGTGGAGGAGGCCTGCAGGAATGGTTCAAAACAGCGCAGCCAGAGCTCAAACTGGTGGAGGCCTCAACGATTCAGGGTCGATCTCCAGCTTTTCTGGCTTCAGGATCTGCTCCATTGTAAACAAAAACTTTTAAGTGAATAAAATTGATGCACCATCAATTACTCAGAAGAGTGAGAAATCAATAGGCTTTTATTCACTTAAGAACACAAGCACATCCCTTCTGTTCAGCTGACCTGCAATGAGATGCAGGGGGCTGTGGAACAGCCACCTTTACACAGGAGCCTGTGGAGAGGGGCCACAGGTACAACCGGCAAATAGGTGAGCCCGAACAGATGATTATATGGAACAGTGGTTTACCACATCAGCATTTAGATACAATGAGCAATCAGGGAGAATCATGTGTGAGTAAAAGGGAGGTGAGAGTAGATATCAAACCACAAGAAAATGATGTTGGGGAAATAATAATGGGAGAGAAGATGACAGAGAAAGTAAAAGTCTTTTGCATCAGTGTCCACTGTGGAAGACACGAGCTGTGCGCTGGATGGTCAAGGGTAACGTGGAAGGGAAGTGAGTGCTGTTACAATTTCATGGGAGAAGGTGCTCAGAAAGCTGAATGGTCTGAGGGTGGAGAAGTTTCCCGGACCAGATGGATTGCACCTTCACGTTCAGAAAGAGGTAACGGTAGAGATTGTGGAGACGTTGGGGATGATCTTCCAGGAATCAATAGATTCTGGCATGGTCCCAGGGACTAGAAAATCACAAATGTCACCCCACTGATCAAGAAGAGAGGGAGACATAAAAATGGAAATTAGAGGCCAGTTAGCCTGACGTCAGTGGTTGGGAAGATGTTGGAGTCACTTGTAAGGATGAGGTTACGGGGAATTTGGAGACACGTGACAGGAAAGACCAAAGCAGCAGGGTCTCCTTAAGGGAAAATCTTACTTGACAAACCTGTTGGAATTCTTTGAGTAAGTGGCCAGCTGGCTGGATAAGGGAGATGCAATGGATGTTGTGCATTTGGATTTTCAGAAGGCCTTTGAAAGGTGCCGCACGTGAAGCTACTTAATAAGAACAGACCCCATATATAACAGGAAACATACCAGCATGGGGAGAGAATTGGCTGATGGGCGGGAAGCAGAGAGTCGGAAAACAGGGATCATATTCTGATTGGCTGTCAGTTGCTAGTAGTGTCCACAGGGGTTGGGGTTGGGGCCACTTCTTTTTATGTCGAGTATTAATGATTTGGATTATGGAATGAATGAGTTTGTGGGCATATTTGTAGATGATACGAAGGGAGGTGGAGGAGGAGGTCGAGTAGAAGAAACACGGAGGCTGCACGGAGGACAGATTAGGAGAATGGGCAGAAACAGGGGAAATGAAATATATCAGAAAGTGTATGGTTGTGCATTTTAGTAGGAAAAATAAACAGGCAGGTTATTTTCTAAATGGGGATAAGATTGAAAGTCCCCAGATGCAAATGGACCTGGGAGTTGGTGGGGAAGAAGGCAAATTCAAGGCTGGTGTTCATTTCAAGAGGATAGAATCTAAGAGCAGGGTTGTTATGTTGAGGGTTTATAAGGCCCTGGTGATGTCTCACTTGGAGAATTATGAGCAGTTTTGGGCTCCACGTTTAAGAAAGGATGTGCTGGCGTTGGAGAGGGTTCAAAAGGACGATTCTGAGAATGAAAGGGTTATCATATGAGTAGCATTTGGCCTGGACTCATTGGTGTTAGGAGAAAGAGGGGGGGGATCTCATTAAAACATTTTGAATTTTAAAAGGTGTGGACAGAGTAGATGTAAAAAGGTTGTTCCCCACAATGAGAGAGAGTCAGGGACCAGAGGGCACAACTTCAGGATTGAAGGGTGTTGCTTAGAACAGGGATGCGGAGGAATTTCTTCAGCCAGAGGGTGGTGAATCTGTGGAATTGGTTGCCACAGGCAGTTGTGGAGGTCAGGTCATTGGGTGTATTTAAGGCAGAGAATGATAGGTTCTTGATTAGCCAGGGTATCAAAGGTTATGGGGAGAAGGCTGGGCAGAGTGGGGCAATGGATCAGCTCATGACTGAATGGTGGGGGAGACTCGATGGGCTGAATGGCCTATTTCTGCTCCTAGGTCATGATTTTGTACCCTACATCAATCCAGGAACTTCACATCATTCCTACTGAAAGAAAGCACAATATTTCATAAATTCTAACACAGAGTGAAGCGAGCTGATAAAGATCTTCTTGACTCTGTGGCTGGTGTATCACTTCTTTAGTACAGGAGAAACTAAAAGGTAAAGGTTCCATTATTTCCATGTAATACTACATTTAGAATATTACACACGTGAAATTCTATAACTTTTGCCAACTGTAAGGCACCCCTCACAGAAAACCAGGTGGTTTCCCCTCCAAGTATTGACCAGTCCTGAGCCTGCTTAGCTTCCCAGATCAGACAATCCTGGGTGTATTCAGGCTATTAGTGCTGTTAAACCTGTTAGTTCAACCAGAGACATCGATTGTGCTCTCGTTTAAACTGCCAAGAAAATAAACCAGGTAATTACAGGCCGGTGAGCCTGTAGTAGGTAAATTATTGGAAGGAGTTCTGAGAAACAGGATGCTTTGGTATTTGGACAGTCATGGCCTGATTAAGAACAGTTAAGCATGGCTATGTGCTTGGTAGGTCGTGCTTAACGAATCGTAGAGTTTTTTGAGGAGGAGGCCAAGAAGGTAGATGAAGGAAAGGCTGTGGATGTTGTCGACATGGGACTTTAATAAGGTCTTTGGCAAGGTCCCACATGGGAGGTTAGTTCAGAAGTTTAAGACACTAGGTATCAATGGAGAGGTTGCAAACTGGGTTCATAATTGGTTGTGTTGGAGGAAACAGAGAGTGGTGGTGGATGGTTGCTTCTTGGACTAAAGGCCTGTGATGAGTGGAGGGCCTCAGGGATCTGTGTTAGGACTATTGTTGTTTATTGTCTATACCAATGACATGGATGATAATGTGGTGAATTGGATCAGCAAGTTTGCTGATGGCACTAAGATTGGAGACGTTGTGGACAGCGAGAAAGATTTTCAAAGCTTGCAGAGGGATCTGAACCAACTGTGAGAACGGGACAAAAATGGCAGATGGAGTTTAATGCAGACAAGTATGAGGTGATGCATTTTGGAAGAGCAAACCAAGGTAGGACATACACAGTGAATGGTAGAGCACTGAGGAATATGGAGGAGCAGAGGGATCTGGGAATACAGATACATTTTTCCCTGACAGTGGTGTCGCAGGTGGACAGGGTTGTAAAGAAAGATTTTGACATCTTAGCCTTTATAAATCAAAGTATTATTTGGAGAATTGTGTTTAGTTCTGGTCACTGAACTACAGGAAGGATATCAGTAAGATTGAAAGAGTGCAGAGAAGGCTTAGTAGGATTTTGCCCGGACTTCAGGAGTTGAGTTACAGGGAAAAATTAAACAGTTTAGGACTTCATTCCTTGGAGTGAAGAAGAAGAATAAGGGGAGATTTGAGAGGTTTACAAGATTATGAGGGGTATAGACAGAGTGGATGCAAGTGGACTCTTTTTACTGAGATTGGGGGAGATAAATATGAGAGGACATGTACTTGGGGTAAAAAGGGAAAGGTTTGGGGGAACATTAGGGAGAAGTTCTTCACTCAGAGCATGGTGGGAGTGTGGAATGAGTTGCCATCTGATATGGTGAATATGGGCTCGATCTTGAGTTTTAAGAATAAATTGGTCTGGAGGGTTATGAAATGGTCAGCATAGACTAAAAGGGCTGAATCGCCTGTTTTCAGTATTGTAGTGTTCTAAGGGGTCTCCCTTTCCTCTATGACAACATTTACCTGGAGTGTTGCTTAAATAGGGCTCAAAGAAATATTGAGGACTCTTTACATCCAGTCCACAGTATCTTTGAGCCAGTACCATCAAAGTGACACATGTATATCAGTAGGATTAAACGTCTGCCACATGCACGCTTTCCTCAAGCTGTGCCGTGATAAATTTTTCATCATTTATAATGGAAACTACTTTGCGTAAACTTGTCAGGCTGTATTTACAGTCTCCCACCAGAATACATCCAGTGAGCCAAATCTCAAGAGATTCAATACTCTCAATAAAACTCATGAAGAGTGAATGGCTAAACAAATAGTGCAGTCGGTATTGATTTATATCCAACAAGAATATTATTTCACTGTAAACTTTCAGTGATGTGATCGCCAACATTTTTAATGCCATGAAACAAAGGTCAAATTTACAATTTAAATTAAAATCCAAAGGAGGCCATTTAAATTCTAAACCCCTGGGGGAATGGAGAAATTGGGTAGCCGGACAGCTTGTGAAAGTACATTCTGGGCACCCTGTAGATATAACATCCATCGAAGAGAGTCACTCTCCCATTGGACAGTGATAAACACTGGTTGTACATGGGGGACTGTTCAATACCTTGACCTCCTGCTGTTGTAGGGCAGAACTTCCACACTGCCCCACCAGATGCAGGTCCCCCACAAGATGAACTCCCCCACACACGCCACCTCACTCTGCACGCCCCCACACACGGCAAGCCCCATGTGCCCCCGCACGCCGTACATCCCCACTCACCCCTCCATGCCCCTACAAGTCGCACACCCCCACACCAGGCCATGAAACCCATTGGAGTGTTTCTCCCAGGGTAAAAATGTCACACATGAGATGGAAGAGGTTTAAAGTTTGTGTGGGATGTTTAAAAGGTTATTGTTTTCACAGAGAGTAGTGGGTGGCTGGAAAAGACTGCCAGGGGAAGTTGATTACATTAGCAACATGTAACACTTTGCAGCAGATACATGAACAAAACCATATACAGGCAGGTGGGATTCGAATGGCATTGTGGTCAGCATAGACATGTGGGCTAAATGGCCTGTCCCTCTGCTGCCCTGTTCCAGGTCCAATTAGAATTTTACCAATCAGACTCGGTGTAAAAAAAATAATTCGAAGCAGCAAAGAATGCTTTGAAGGTCAAGGTCATGTTCCATGGGTAGACTCGTACTTTAGTCCAAGGCATCTCTGGAGATGCAAATCCATGAGTTACATAGACACACAACTAACCTGCTTGAGATGTTAACACTCACATCAATTCTTAAACACCGGCCTTGTTAAAGAGCAGGAAATGCCCCTACGCACTGACCAAAACTATTATATCACTGAAGTAGAATCAGAATTTACTGACATGAACAAGTCACAGAATTTGTGGTTTTGCGGAGCGTCACAGGACAAACATTCGTATAAACCACCTACAACAATAAATAAAAGAGTGGATGAAAAGTCAAAGTGAGGGAATGTCTGTGGTTCATTGATCATTCAGGAATCTGACGGCGGAGGGGAATAAGCTGTCCTTATGCCGCTGGGTGCTCGTCTTCAGCCTCCTGTACCTTTTCCCCAATAGTAGCAGAGTGAAGAGGGCATGGGTTGGGTGGTGGGGGTCCTTGAGGATAGAAGCTGCACCATTTTAGTTTTACTGGTGCAGTGGGAACTTCAAGTTCCGTTTATTATGGTGTAACCGAACAGAACATGTAATATTACATGAAATTGCCATCTACCTGCCGTAAGGCAGGCAGAGTCACCATTAGTGTTGTCCGGCGCTCTTTCCAGTAAGAGACAAGAGTCCCTTCAGAGTCGCCGAGTGTCCATGGATTCGCCTCCAGCGTTCCTGCAGCTGCACAGACTCCTGTTTGAGCCCTCGGCCGCCCGAACTCCACATCCAAACCTCCACATAATCAAGTATCCTTCGGAAACCCTTCTTGCCCTCAGCACCCCCTCAAACCTCGGAACGGATACCTGGTTCGAAAGGTCTCCAGCAGCTTGTGCAGATTTCCCAACCGCAAGTCACCAACAGCCTTTGTGGGTCCCTCAACCACTGAGCCCCTCGCTGCTCTGCCGGCTGGTCGCTGTCCTCCAGGATCATCTCCAATGCTTCTCCTCCTCAACGGGGGGTGCTCTCCCCCCTTTTTGGAGCCCTGTGCTGGTCCACTGTTCCCCCAGAGTCTGCAATCTCTCATGGATGCTGCTGAGCACGGGCTCTGGTATCTTGGTCACAGACCCCATGGTAGCAGGACTTTACTTACAATCACAGTCAGCTCCATTAACAGGCCATTTAATGCCTGTTCAGAGCTGGCAGCATTAGGTTGGTACCCTTCCGAGCAACCTGGTGTCTCCACTCTCTTGGTCTGCCCCCATAGCAGCGCTGTCATTTCCTGAAGACTGAAGTAGGAAAATGCATTTGTGGGGAAACATAGAGCTGCTGGAGGGACCCAGCGAGTGACACAGCCCCCAGGGGAAGACAACGCTCAACCAAAACACTGCCGACCATCTCCCCTCACGGACGCTACCTCTCTCCAGACTGCAGCAGTTGCTGTGCTGGGGCTTCCTGGGGGATGTTTGTGGCCCTGGGCAGAGGGAAGAGGAGGGGGCCAACATTTTATGCCACTCCAGCTACTGGAAGGGAAGAGCAGATGAGTCGCCTAAGAGAGATTGTTCCCAGCAGGATGCAGCCGGTGCCCAACTGTCTTCACACAAAGTGGCTGCTTCAGATTTATGGTCAGGGAACATACACAACATCACATACAACCCTGAGATTCTTTTTCCTTTGGGCACGGCAGTTACCACTTACTGGCAGCGCAAAAAAAACTACACAATGTACACATGTAAACAAATAAAGAACAGTGAACAGATAACGAATGTGAACAAACTGACTGCAATACAGAGAGAACAAAGAAAATCAATAGAGTTTACAGAGTCCATAAATGAGTCCCTGATTGAGTTTGTCACTGAGGAGTCTGATGGTGGAGGGGGAGCAGCTGTTCCTGAACCTGATGGTCCGAGTCTTGTGGCACCGATACCTCTTTCCTGATGACAGCAGTGAGAACAGAGCGTGTGCTGGGTGGTGTGGATCCTTGATGATTGCTGCTGCTCTCCGACGGCAGCGTTCCCCGTAGATGTTCTCAATAGTGGGGAGGGTTTTGCCTGTAATATTCTAGGCTGTGTCCACTACCTTTTGGAGGTCTTTATGCTCAGGGTTATTGGTGTCGCCATACCAGACTGTGATGCAGCCGGTCAGCACACTTTCCACCACACCTCCGTAGAATTTTCACACTCTATATCTGATTGGGAAGCACTTGAGCCTACATTGAGAGAGACGTGAGGCATCATTCAAGATGCTCATGGCTGTTGTGGGCCCCGTTACACTGCTCCATGCTCTTTTGTTATTTACAGTTGATGAAGGACTGTGGTGTGGATTGTGGAGAGTCTCGTGACCTCTCCATCTGGAAACCAGCAGGAGGGTGAATTGTAGAGGGTCACGTGACCGCTCTGTCTGGAACCTGGTCGGAAGTCCAGGTTGGACTCTGCCCACCCATTAGTGCACACTTGACCCTTGGTCCCTTTAATTACCTAATAATTACCTGGGCTGGACCCTTCAGCTTACTGTACTATAAAGTCCACCACTTGGAATAGATCTTCCTCTTTGCTCCTCATGTTTAAGGTCACGAACTGTGGACAACGCTGGAGGAGTCATTGGTAAGGTAATGCACTACACAGGGATCGGGGCTTTAGATTGGAGCTGTGGCTGTGTTAGACAAGGAACAGCAGGTATATTGTAGTCCCTGGTTGTTATAAGTCTGCACACAGTTGCTAGTGTCAGTAATGTTAATCCGATGTGACTGGGTGGCACTGTGTAGTGTGATTGAGAATGCTCGTGTGTGTTATCCCTGTTGCAATCCCCTTACAGGTTTTAATCAAGATCCTTCCTGTGTTCAGCTTGTGTCCAGACATTGAACCCAGCGAACCTTTCCCTTCCCAAACAAGGACACATCAAGACCTTCTGAAATCTGAATTGGCAATTACAGACAGGAAGAGCAAAACTCATGAAGATCTGACCTAATTCAGCACCAGATACTCATGCAAGGCCAGACTTCAGAAGGAAGAGCATGTCGATTCAGCACCTCACCACCAGGCTGACCCCAGCTGGCAGAGTGAAAGGGCCTAGTCGCCTTTGACCCTCAGGGCAAAACACTCCTGCTTGTACACGAGCGGCAGCACCAGGGTATGAAGTGGAGAGAACAAAATGCATTGGGGTTAGGGTTCAGTGGCTTAATAAAACGAGCTGTAGTTAGCGAGTGACAGCGAGTTACAGTCGTGGAATAAATTATCAGATGTCATCACCAGTTCAACTATAATTGAACATAAACAATGTCTCATCCTAAATTGAAGGTTATGCAAAATAACGGATGGCTGGGATTAATTATATCAGTGCTGTTCAAGGCAATTCATCAAATTTATAAATATAACCCATGGTGAAGTATTCCACTGGCCAGGGAGACGATCGGAATATCGACTGAATGTTACAAATGGATTGGGGCTGAATTGCTGGGACAGACTGATTGATGCTGGTGAACCATATCCGCACTCCCATCCCCTCAGACTGACAAACAACTGAGCCCAAGTGGAAACTGGACTAACTTTCCAATCGTACCTTAAATTCCAAAACATACCTTCCAGACCAGCTATTCTCAATAAGGGCCCTATGGGGTCTATAGCACAAGTAAAAGCCTTGTTAGCATAATATTTTTTATGTTTTGTTATGTTATCAGTAGGAAAGAAGTATGAAGAAATTAGTTTTTTTTGAGGAGGTGACAAAAGAAATTGATGAGGGTCGGGCAGTAGATGTGGTTGACATGGATTTTAGCAAGGCATTAGACAAGGTCCTCCACAAGAGACTCATTCAGAAAGTCATGAGGCTCGTGATCAGTGGAACCTTGGGTGTGTGGATAAAAAATTGGCTTGTAGGAAGAAAACAGAGAGTAGTAGTGGAAGGAAAGTATTCTGCCTGGAGGTCAGTGATTGGTGGAGGGGCCGCAGGGATCTGTCCTGGGACCCCCGCTCTTTGTGATTTTTATAAATGACCTGGATGAAGAGACGGACGGATGGGTCAGTGAGTTTGCAGATGACACAAAGGTTGGAGGAGTTGTGGATGGAGCTGAAGGATATAAACAGGATGGGCAGAAAAGTGGCAGATGGAATTCAATCCAGGTAAATGTAAAGTGATAGATTTTGGAAGGACAAACCAGGAGGCTGAGAACAGGGTTAATGGTCAGTTACTTAAGAGTGTGGATGAACAGAGGGACCTTGGGGTCCAAATCCATATATCCTACAAGGTCACTGCACAGGATGATAGGATAGTTAAGAAGGCCAATGGGATGCTGGGCTTCATTAATAAGGAGACTGAGTCGAGGAGTAGAGAAGTCATGATTCAACTCTACAAATCTTTGGTGAGATCGCCTTTAGAGTGTTGTGTTCAGTTCTGGTCACCTCATTATGGGAAGGATGTGGAAGCTATGGAGAGGGTGCAGAGAAGATTTACCAGGATGTTGCCTGGATTGGGAAACAAGTCTTGAGGCAGACCTGGGACTTTTCTCTTTGGAAATATAGAGGATGAGAGGAGACTTGATAGAGGTTTACAAGATTATGAGAGACATAGATGGTGTGGACAGCCAGTGTCTGTTTCCCAGGGCAGGATCAGTAAACACTAGAGGACGTGTGTACAAAGTGAAGGGAGGGAAATTTAGGGGAGACATCAGAGATGTTTTTTTTTTATATATACAGAGAGTTGTAGGGGCCTGGAATGCTTGCCAGGGGTGGTGGTGGAGGCTGAAACATTGGGGGCATTTAAGAGACTCTTAGACTCATGGATGGAAGAAAAATAGAGGGTTATGGGGTAGGGAGGGTTTAGTTTTTTTTAGGAAGGGATATATGGGTTAGCCCAACAATGCGGGCCGAAAGGCATGTACAGTGCTGTTTTGCTTCATGTTCTTTGATGCTTCACAGGGAAGGGGACCCATAAACATTAAGCAGAGTCCTTGGGAGGTGGGGGAGGGGCATGGCCAAAAAAAGGTTGAGAATGGCTGTTGTTTCATTTCTGTGTACCTTCCTTTACCCCCAGTAGCCTAGCCCCAGGAAGGTTCCACAACTAGTGCAATGCTGTTACAGCGCCAGCGATTGGGACCAGGGCTCGAATTCCGCACTGTCTGGATGGAGTTTGTACATTCTCCCCATGTCTGTGTGGGTTTTCCCCGGTGGCTCCAGTTTCCTCCCATTTTTCAAAACATACTGGGGTTGTAGGTTAATTAGGTGGTACAGACTCGTGGGCCAGAAGGGTCTGTTACTGTGCAGTACGTCTAAAATTAAAAACTCAAACAAAAGTAAACTTCACCCAGGAGGAGGCAGACGTGCTTCAGACTTCATCATGACAGACTAGACCTTCCTGCAGACTAAATGTAATTTTGTATAATATTACATTTGCATTATTACATGACCATAAAAGAATCTTGAATCACTAGCTTCACTCCCTAAACAGCACAATAAATCTTCACTCTTCTAGTTCTGATGGGAGTGAGTATGATCTGGTCCAAGAATTTCCCCAAACTATCAAGTGTAATCAATTGAATTAAAATGCAATGGGAGCAGGCTAGCTGTGGCCTTTCTGATCCTCCACCTGACAATCTTCCCTTAGTTTTGTAGATCAGCAGCTGATTACCTCTGACTGCAAAAATCCAAAAGATCCACAACTCTGAGCTAAGAAACCTTGGCACACAATTGATCTCTTCTCCTGAGACTGTGTACCTGGATTGTAAAAACCCCAAGCCATGGATCATCACGAGTATCCCACTGGAGTATATCAGGAACAAAATAAAGTTACTGTGTCCCATGAAACGGCACCGTGGACAAGTGGACAGGGGAAAATTTGAGTGAGGTATTTAAAATGATGAGGGGGACAGACAGACTAAATGTAGGTCGGGTTTTTCCATTGAGGGTGGGTGAGATGCAAACCAGAGGACATGGGTTAAGACTAAAAGGGGAAAAGTTTAGGGGAACTTCTTCACTCAGAGAGTGGTGGGGGTGTGGAATGAGTTACCAGCTGAGGTGGTGAATGTGGGCTCAATTTTAACATTTAAGAGGAATTTGGACAGGTGCATGGATGGGAGAGGGATGGAGAGCCATGGACTGGGTGCAGGTCAGTGGGACGAGGCAGAATAGAAGGACCTGCTTCCATGCTATAATGTTCTATGGCTCTATGGGTGTTGCACACTGGAGAATGCCACTGCCCCAGGAGTAACAGCACGGATACCCTGAACTCATAGCATTGCCTAGGAACCATAGCTTGCTGGGCTGCACTTCATTTACTCAGCGCGGAGAAAGGTTTCGTCCACTGCAACACCCACTGTGTGCTCCCCAAAAGTTCAGGATGGGCGGAATCCCAGGTGACCCAGACCACAGTTGGTCCCAGAACAAAGTACAAAATCAGGCATGAGATCATTATTTCGATAAATGGCTGTGAATCTGCACCGAGACAATAAAACTTCAGCCATTCAATGAGCTGCCCTTTCTAATCTCCTCCTGCCTCTCATCTGCCTTTCAACTGCTCCCTCACGCATGTTGACCCCTTCCAGATGCTGAAGCCACCATTTGTAGCTTTGACACGTCGCCCTGTCTCAGAGTGACAGATGGTTTACAGGACAGAGTATTCAGAACATTCCTTCAAAGAGTCCTCTGAGGAGAGCTGCAAAGCCCAGAGCAGCAGGAATTTTTCACACTGTGGCCCCAGCATTCTGCCTAATGGCCCATTTGAAGCTTGCCGTGCCCCATTTAGCAGCAAGGAGGCTGTTCAAAGGACATGCAAAATGCAAACCATTGCCTTCAATGGATGCTACATCAACTTGATCATCCTAGTACATTCTTGTCCTCAGATTCCGCTGTGTGACTCAATGAATGCATCATGCCAGAAACATTGTGCAGAGGATTCGGTTTTATCACAGGTCAATGAGTTTTGTCAAGAGCAGAATGATGAGGGTTATTTAGTTAAAATTCACCAAAGTCTTACTTCAGCAATTTGAAATGAAATATTCCATAAACAGCATCGAGTGCAAAGGTGATTAAACAGTTCGGTGCCACAAATCGATACTTACACCATTACCCTCTGTATGTGGAGCTTCAATTAAACGTTAACACAATTCACCATTAAAAATGCCAGCAAATGTAAATCCACATCTTTGAAGAGAAGCGGAAACCTTCACTCGGTATAAACTGCATTGGTTTATTTGCCCTGATTCCACATTTGCCCCCGACTCCCCAGCACATGAGGAAGACTGTTGCTCAGAGAAATGGAGGTTGTAAGGGGTGCTGAGAAATGTGGGCAATTCATCACTTTGTTACTACTAACACTGTCATTTCTAACAAGGAGAATTAAAGATTTCATTCTAACCCATGACAAAGTGAAAATACTAATGCTCAGTTGTAGACTGATTTTACTTCACCAGAGCCATCATAAACTTGAAAAAAAGCTCAGTCAAACCAAGCCGAACAGAAAGCTTTTGTTCTATTGTTGCAGCCTGCGCGTTAAAGAAATGTTTGTCTGTCGTGATGACCCCAAGCAGAAGAAAGCCATGTGGCACAGGAATAATTTTAAACCGATGAAAAAAACTCCCAAAATGAAACCCTGACATTTAAACGATGTCAGTGACCTCAGACGATGATCACGGTGTCGAGAACCATTAACAATATCATTAAAGTTCTACCATCCTGACATCGTCCCTTCAAGTGTGAAATTTTGACATCTTATTGTGCTCACCTGAATCAAAAGTTATTCGTCTCACAACATTTCTAAATGTTTTATAAAGGGTCAAATATGGATTCTAATCTCCTAATCTGTGGGATTCCAGGAGGACCTCCTGTCTGTGAACAAGGACCCTTGACCTTTCATTCCCAAAGACCCCCAGCTGTGTCCCACTTTGGCCTGTGGTGGTTAATGCTGCATGTCTCTACATCTACTCCCCACTACGGTGAGATGCATAAACAGATTTAAACAAGCAGGGTTCAAAACTTGCAGCATGGTGCTCATTTCATTGTTGGTCCACACGAGAACCAACTAGAGGGAATGCACATGACAGCAAACGACTATTCCTTGTGAATTAGAGTCATACAGCAGGCAAAGGGCCCTTTGGCCCAAATCATCCAGTCAGCATTCTGGGCTGTTGAGCTCTGTCTGCCACAATAGCTGGGATCTCCCAGTGGCCTCCCATTTCAATTCCCCGCCCCATTCCCTCGCTGATACATTTGTCCATGCTCTCATGTCCTGCCAGACTGGGACCACCCACAAATTGGAGGAACAACACCTCATCTGCCGACTGAGCCCCCTCCAACCGGATGGGATTAATATCGACTTCTTCTGCTTCGGTTAAACCTTCCCTCCCCCCAGCTCTCTCTCTCTCTCTCTTCCTCTTTCCCCCTTCCCTCACAGTCAAAATCAATTCTCACCTCTTCTCATATCATATCCAATAAACATCTTTTTCTTGGTCTTGTACTGATCTCCTCCCCCCGCCAGTCTTCAGTCTTTATTCTGACACCTTCCTGCTCTTTGCTTGTACCTTGAAGAAGGGCTCAGGCCCGAAACGTCGGTGATATATCTTTACCTCCCATGGACGCTGTGAGAGCGGCTGAGCTCCTCCAGCACCTCTGTGTGCTTTTACGGGATCATTCTGGGCTTGTTCTTTTTGCCTGCATTTGGCCCATATCCTTCCAAGCCTATCCTATCCATCATCTGCCCATACATTTGGCCCATATCCTTCCAAGCCTATTCTATCTGTCATCTGCCCATACATTTGGCCCATATCCTTCCAAGTCTATCCTATCCATCATCTGCCCATACATTTGGCCCATATCCTTCCAAGACTATCCTATCCGCCATCTGCCCATACGTTTACTGAACATCAACATCGTACTTGCTTCTCAAGCTTCATCATGCAGCTGGTTTCAGATCAACACCACCCTCGGAGTGACTTGTAGTAAAAATATTCTAAAATGGTCAGTGGCTTTGCATTCCAAGTGCTGGAGCTTGGCTGCAATAAGAGCAACTTCAGGATTTTCCATTGAAGTGGGAAATCCCACAGTTACCACTGGTGACTCAAGGGTTCTTCCACAGGCTGAGGTATTCAGCAGCCACTTTCGAAGAAGTGAAGGAAGTTACTTGAATCAACAAAACCTCAGGCAATTATCAATTAGCCCTGGTAGTAAAATACACACAGAATCATCAGATTTTCATCACCACTAATTGGTGGTGCAAAAAATAAACGATACATTAATTTTCTTGTTATTCTCTCTGTATTGAGCAGTTTGTTAACATTCGTTATCTGTTTACAGTTCTTTGCTTAAGCTATGTATCGTTTATTTTTTGCACCACCAATTAGTGGTGATTCTGCTGCACCCACAGGAAAAAGGATCCCAGGGTTATGTGAGATGTCATGAATGTTGCCTTAACCATAAATAAAACATCAACCACATGGCAATGGTTGAAAGTGCAAGTTACTCCGGGTTCATCACACAACCGGCGAGTGGACGGAGGAGCTTTCCCCCTCAACCGGTGAGTGGAGGGAGGAACTTTCCCCCTCAACCGGTGAGTGGAGGGAGGAACTTTCCCCCTCAACTGGTGAGTGGACGGAGGAGCTTTCCCCCTCAACCGGTGAGTGGAGGGAGGAACTTTCCCCCTCAACCGGCGAGTGGAGGGAGGAACTTTCCCCCTCAACCGGCGAGTGGAGGGAGGAACTTTCCCCCTCAACCGGCGAGTGGAGGGAGGAACTTTCCCCCTCAACCGGCGAGTGGAGGGAGGAACTTTCCCCCTCAACCGGCGAGTGGAGGGAGGAACTTTCCCCCTCAACCGGCGAGTGGAGGGAGGAACTTTCCCCCTCAACCAGCGAATGGAGGGGGGAACTTTCCCCCTCAACTGGCAAGTGGAGGGAGGAACTTTCCCCCTCAACCAGTGAGTGGAGGGAGGAACTTTCCCCCTCTGCCAGCCTCCATTATCAGCATCTAATCCTGCAGAGTAGATGTTCATTCCTGCATTTACACGAGGTCAAAACAATCAGGGCTGAAGGTCACGACATATTCCCCACATTTCCAGTGGCTGGTCCAACAGTGTGAGGAAAGACAGACGGGGCTGTGGGAACTAACAGAGAACTCACCCCAAACTTCAAACTTCATCTCAGCTCAATCTGACATTTGTCAATTATTCCTCGGTCGGTAAAGTTCCTAAAGTAACTGCATTCAAATTTATCATAGACTAAATCTGCATTATAAAGGCCAGCACTAAAGTTGGGAATTGAAGGGAGGGTCAGATATGTGTAAAGTGGAGGACACTCCATTAGTTTTGCTGTTCAAAGGAATAAACAGCCTGGGACCTTGACCCTTAACTGGTCAAAGCTGTGACCCCCTGTCTGCAGTAATGCCCTGTGTTTGATTTAAAGCCCTGCCTCTGACCACACTCCCTGCTGCTTCTGTTGACACTGACGCCTTCTGTTTATACTCCATGGCCACCTTCTGCAATACTTCAACATTTAGTCCAAAATATCCACAGACCAGGGACAAGGAGTCAGATCAAACTCACGGACCAAAGGTTTTAACACTGCAATAACCGGGGATCAGATTAAATGTTCTATGGCGAGCTCTCCACTGCCCACCGAGACAGAGGTGCACCAAAGAAAAGGTACAAGGACTGCCTAAAGAAATCTCTTGGTGCCTGCCACATTGACCACCGCCAGTGGGCTGATATCGCCTCCAACCGTGCATCTTGGCGCCTCACAGTTTGGCGGGCAGCAACCTCCTTTGAAGAAGACCACAGAGCCCATCTCACTGACAAAAGACAGAGGAAAAACCCAACACCCAACCCCAACCCACCAATTTTCCCTCGCAACCGCTGCAACCGTGCCTGCCTGTCCTGCATCGGACTTGTCAGTCACCATCGAGCCTGCAGCAGACGTGGACATACCCCTCCATAAATCTTAATCCGCGAAGCCAAGCCAAAGAAGAACCGGGGATCACTGACCTCTCCAACCTGTCTGCTGAATCAAACTGGCTGTCAGCATTGCACTGGGCTTGCCTGGAGGTCCCAGCCTTACTCCTGACACATTAAACTCTTGCTCGGACTTGCAGCTTGACAAAGCTTTGTTAATGAACAGAAAGCAGCTGGATGTCTTTTCCTTGTGGCTTTGGTTAAAGTGCCATCAGATACAAAACTCTTCCGTAACAACGGACAGAGGGCATCGTGTTGTGAACAATATTAGCAGACGTACCTTTTCTTTACACAAAATTGATCAATTTTCACCTTTTATGTGCAGTCTGCTTTTATTTGGAAGGAAAGAAAATGAGTGCCTTTGTGCTTCTGTAGCAGGGAAAAACCCATTGAAAGTTGGATCTTTGAAACGGGAAAAATCTCCATTACTAAGGCACTAAAATAGGCTTTTAACTCACGTTAGTAATGTCGATGATTGTTAAAAGCCCATTTCAGCATTTTATTGATGTATTTAGTGTACCTCATGTCAAAATGAAATTGCCTGCTCTAAGTCATTAGCCCATAAACTCTCTATCCAAAACCTGTAAAAACCAACCACCAATAGATGAAGATGCTTCCATGCATACACAGATGTAGAAATGCCAATCCCTGAGTTAGTGGACTAAGCAGACATCTCTCACTCCCCCAACACTTCTTGGTTTTGTTCCAAAAACCCCAACCAACTTAGCTGCATCCCACCGAGCTGGGAAGATGGGAGGAAGGGATTATAGCCATGGGAGAGCACGTATGCATCACTCCTTCTGGGCTGATGCAAACCTAGAACTCCCCCAGAACCCAAAAGCTCCTTGTTTGAATTTAGGTTCTTGGGAGTCACTATCTCAGAGGATCTTTCCTGAACCCAACACACTAACGGCATCATGAAGAAAGCACCTCTACTTCCTCAGGAGTTTGCGAAGGTTTGGTATGACATTGGCATATTTCTACAGAGGAGTGGTGGAAAGTGTGCTGACCGGTTGCATCACGGTCAGGTACGGGGACACCAATACTCCTGAACACAAAGCCCTGCAAACAGTAGTGGACACAGTCCAGGACATCACAGGGAAAACTCTCCGCATCATTGAAAACATTTACTGCGAACGCTGCCGTCGGAGAGCAGCAGCAATCATCAAGGATCCACACCACCCAGCACATGCTCTGTTCTCACTGCTGCCATCAGTAAAGAGGTATCGGTGCCACAAGACTCACACCACCAGGTTCAGGAACAGCTGCTCCCCCTCCACCATCAGACTCCCTGGCCCACAGGAAAAATCATCTTCGGGTTGTAATGTGATGGCATGCACGTTCTGTGACAATAAATCTGAATCCTTCACCATAGTCCCCATCCTCATTAAAAGATTTCACTAACTGTGTCCTCTTCCGAGAGCATCCACTCAGCTTAGCTCACCAGGCCACGCAGTATCTGTGGTTGGTGTTCCAAACCAAAGCCCTTTATCGAGACAGGTGGAATGTCGAAGGCAGTGCAAAAAGGAAGGTGAGGGGGGTGGGGTGGGGGCCCTGTGTGGAAGGGTGGCATGGAGGAGATGAAACATGAGGGAGAGAGGCAGTATATCATCCTCTGTCCCCCTCTCACCATTCACCTCCATGTTCAGCACATCGTCTTCCAATTTACTCCGCTCAACCCATGGTGACTGGGTGAGAGTTTGAGACTTGTAGTCTTCAGTACATTGACTCCCACAAGCAGCTCATCCAGTAGCTCAAATCATTACAGTGAGTTCATTTACCAGATCACAAGGTACAGGAGCAGGAGGCCCATTGGCCCATCGAGTCTAGCCCACCATTCTAATCATGAGCTGATCCATCCTCCCAATCAGCCCCACTCCCCAGCTTTCTCCCCATTACCTTAATGCACTGACCAATCAAAAACCTGTCAATCTGTGCCGTAAATACACCCAACGACCTGGCTTTCACAGCCGTCTGTCGCTACAAGTTCCACAGACTCACGACCCTCTGGCTAAAGAAATGTTTCTGCAATTCTGTTTTAAATCAACGCCCTTTTATCCTGAAGTTGTGCCCTCGATTCCCCCACCATGGAAAATAACTTACAATGTCCACTCTGTTTAAGTCTTCTAGCTTTGGAAATGCCACTATACTGTTCCTCCTCATCCTTCTGAACCCCAACGAGTCCAGTCCAAGAGCCGGTCATTGTTCCTCCATATGCTAGTCCTTTCATTCCTGGTATCATTCTGGTAAATCTTCTCCAACACCAGCACATCCTTTCTCAAATACAGCACCCAAAACTGTACACAGTTCTCCACGCAAGGTCTCACCAGTGGTTTATTCATCCCTGCACTATTTCATTCAGGCAATATTCACCACGTCACCAGTTCAGAGCTTGGTGGCCAGAGTTACTCGTTGTGGGAACAGCATTGTTTTCTACCAGCATCTTACAAAATTACCTGCTCCTCAGGTTTTAAATAGGGTCTGGGCATGATGTCGTGAGACCAGCAGGCCACAATATGGGCCACTGTTCACCACAGACACCCTGGTGTTTATATTCAAACAACTCAGTACATTTGGAATTAAAAGTGAAGCAGGAGAAGCCATGAAATATCTGGATGTTTCAACAAGCAGATCGTCAGGGAAGGAAACTGCCCTCTCCAACCGACCAGCCTTTGTACAAGTCCAGCATGATTGCTCCTACCAGCCCTCTGCTCTGCGACAATGTGGAATGGACAATGACTGGCCGACACATCACAGGAACACATAAGTAAAAACAATCAGAGCCTTGTCCACTCAGCCAAGTCCAGAACATCACATGCCTCAAAGAGCAATCAGATGTATTTATTAAAAAAAGATTCATCAGATGCCTTTAAAAATCAGACAAGATGAAGTTGTTCGATTAAAGAGGCCAAACTCGTTTTACCTAACAGCTTCTTCCTAAATCCTTAAAAACTCTTGAATCGTTAAGCAGTCAGTGATTGGTAGGGAGGGAGATTCACAATCTTGTTTACTATTTCAATTCCAATATCTAAACAGATAATCTAATGAACTCCAGATGGAGTCGCAGAGGCAAGAAGCATCTGCCCTCGAGGTTAGGGGCTGGGACGACACAGAGCCCATCGTGGGCAGAACAAAGGAAGGTCAACTCTTACCGCACAGTGAACGGAGGGGGGGAATTAGTCACACATGTCACTGCATGGTTTACAAAGCACAATCCTCTGAATAGATTTAACAAATAGATTCCCACTTCGACAAGAACACACTTTCATCCGTTCACGGAAAAGTGCAGAATGTGACAGCTGAAGCAGGAACTTTCATTGATGGGTGAGTTATGATTTATGATCCTCGAAACATCGCCATGTTGGGGCAGTCATTGTAATAAAATAAATTATTTCTGCATTAAGAGGTGCTTATTTACGGCTGCTGTGTGGAGGTCACATGGCATTACGTAAACTGGATTAGAACGATGAATGGGCACTCACCACATCCAACAGCGTCATACTGTAACAGTTACAAATCTGATTCACACAAAAATCAATTTAGTTCATCGTGCTTCCGTGGCCAGACTGAAAGACGAGGCAAAGCACCAAAGCCAAGCCCAGACACACCAGTGCATGTGTGCAGGGGTAATAGGAAGGCCATCTCATCCTTCAAGCATGCTCCACCATTCATTGTACGGCCTCCAATATCTGCATCAATTTCAACCCTCCCATCTATCAGTACATGGTCTCAAGTCCCTCTGCTCCCTGCCCAAAATATTGCGAACTCCTCTGCTTCCACGATCTCCCCGGGGCTTGTTCCAGGCAGCCACCACTCTCTGTCCCACTCATCTCCTCGAAATGTTCACCCTCTCACCTTCAATCTCTGCTTCTTACAGATTTTATAAACCTCTGTCAGGATCTCTCCTCAACCTCTGACGCTCCAGAAGAAACAGCCCACATTTGTCCAAGCTCCCCTCATCACAAATACTCTCCAATCCAGACTGCATCCTGGTGAACCTCTTCTGGAGCCTCTTCAAAGCTTCCACATCCTTCAAGGAATGACACAGGAACCACACACAATAACCCTAATGTGGCCAAACTGTAGACCTCCCGACTGGTGAAGGCAGGCTGCCATACATTTTCTTTCGTTACCACCTTATCCACTTGTGTCATCTTCAGGGATCCCTCGATACGCCGATAATTCTAGAGGGCTTGAGTAACAGGGAGAGGATGGCTTGGCTTGGTTTTCCTCCCCAGAGTAATGGAGTCTTACAGTAACCTTATAGAAGCTTATAAAGCCATGGTCCATGGATAAAGTGAATGCACTGATGTGTACTATCAATGACTTCAAAGGCAGAGTGAAGAACGATATGTGTATTAAAGCCATAGATTTCAGCTGGCCCAACTCCATGTGCTCAAATGGATGGAAAGGGGCAGGGAGGTTGACCTTTATGGCCAGGTCTCAGGGGAAAGAGTTACACGGGATTGAGTCATCAGTGGGCGGGCCAGCCACTTATACAGAGAGCAGCACAGAACAGTACATACATATCACCACACGCACACAGTCTTTATCCCAGGGTAGATAATTCGAGAACTAGTGGGCATAGATCATGGGTGACCAAATCGCGGCTCAGGATCCACATGTGACTCTTTGGCATATAACATGCAGCTCGTGAAAACATGGCTGAGACAGAAATTGTATGAGCCGGTGCTCACGATGGTAGTGTTCGTGGACATGACTTGTGATCACGTGATTGTGGTGCGTGTGGCTGTGTTACAGGCAGTGAAATTAGTGGTGTGTTAGTGTGGTCCAGGGCACTCTCCCACTGGAGCTCCCAACGCCCCAAACGATGCAGGTATTTGCCATGGTCAAAAGTAGGAAGCGTGTAAAAGTTGGCCCCTAAATTTTACCCTAAAAATTGGTCCACAAAATTCGACTACTGCATAACACAAATATAAATAGTATGTGTACTTATATGATTGAAACTATTACAAATTAGTAGTTTTTAAACTATGCACATGAATAAATATTATGACATGCATGTATTCCTTAACATTTATAGAACTATTTTTTGTTACAAAGTGCACGTGTAAGGGTAAACACGCGCAAGTTCTTTTTATGTCTTGCAGCTGTCAAACATCTGAAGTTTATAGTTTATAGTTTAAAGGAAACTCATGGCAGAATTGGAAGTAAATCACCCAAAAATGGCAAGAATCTCCACCCCATCATCACTGCACAGGTTGATAGGATAGTTAAGAAGGCCTATGGGATGCTGGGCTTCATTAATAGTGGGATTGAGTTCAAGAATAGAGAGAACATGTTGCAAATCTACAAATCTCACACTTAAGAGTATTGTATTCAGCTCTGGTCACCTCATTACAGGAGGGATGTGGAAGCTACTTAGAGGGGGTAGAGGAGATTTACCAGGATGTTGCCTGGATTGGGAAAACACTCTTCTGAGGCGAGGTTAGCAGTGCTGGGACTTTTCCCTTTGGACTGAAGAAGGATGAGAGGAGACTTGATCGAGGTCTACAGGATTATGACAAGCATAGATAAGGTGGACAGCCAGCACCTGTTTCCCAGGTCAGGAATAGCAAAGATCAGAGAGCATCTGTACAAAGTGAAGGGAGGGAAGTTTAGGGGAGACATCAGGGGTAAGTTTGTTTGTGTGTTTTTTTTTGGTTGTGTTTTTTTTTACACAGTGTTGTGGGTGTCTGGAATGCATTGCTGGGATGGTGGTGGAGGCTGGTACAATGGGGACATTTAAGAGATTCTTAGGTATATGGATGAAAGAAAAAGAGGGTTGTGGGGCAGGGAGGGTTTAGTCCATTTTTTGGTAGAAATATGTAGGGCAGCACAACATTGAGGGCCAAAGGGGCTGTACTGTGCAGTAAAGTTCTATGTTCTATAAGTGGAAGTGAACAGAATAAGGACAATAAATCTTGTTTCATGTAAGCAGTATAATACTGAGAAATATTAATTGCTACAGCTAAATTTAAATAAATAGATTTGAAGTTGATGTAAAGATCAACGACTCCCTGGAATACATAAACAGGAAGTCCTTAATCAGCATCAGTTTCACAATGGAAATGGTTACTAAAGTATTAGCCTCCACTTTAATTAGTTTCATTGCCATTTATTTTGATTAATTTTCCAAAGTAAAATTATTAAAGCCGCCCCTGCTGTCGTTTCCGGATTGCTGTGTCTTGATGAATTATCAGAACAGTAGGGAGCTAAATTAACACCAGTACAAATGCATTCATTAAACAAGAGTAGTCCATCTCGGAAAGGTGAAGGTGAACGCAACTCCCTCATCAGGCAAACCAGCTCACCTGACAGGCTCATTAGCACCTTGAACAGAGAACTGCTAAACATCAGAAAAATTGCGTTTTGAGAATACGTAGCTCTCAAAATCCAGGCAGCATTTTAACAAAGATATAGTCGTACAGAAAAACGCTGGGAAAAAAGTACAAACGGATATTTTGGGAATGAGAAAATACAAAAACAGCTGGAAAACAGAATAAAAATATAGATGGGAGCTTGAAATCCGGTCATCTATCCACACACCACCCAAAATTATCCAAACTCACACCCCTACACACACGTCCACCGTCACCCACGTACCACCCACCCAAGCTCCATCACTCACCTTCACGCCCGCACCCACCCATCACCCAAACATCATCACCATCCCCACCTTCACCCCCACACACCCCACAATGCATCACCCACTCATGCATGGCAGGCTGGTGCAGGAGGCAATATCACATGATCAGGGGAGATGGCCAATTGGATACAGAATTGGTTGAGGGTGGGACACAGGGATAGTGGAGGGTTGTTTTGAGAAGGGAGGCCTGTGACCAGTGGTGTGTTGTAGGGATCAATGCTGGTCCACTGCTAATTTCTCACTTACATTGATGACTTGGATGACAATATAATTCACATGATTCCCAAATTTGCAGATGACACCAAAATCAGTGTCGCAGTCCAGCCATTCTCAACAGAGACCTTACACTCCCCCCGCCCACCCCCAACCCCGGGCCCACCGAACATTTAACGGGGCCCCAGACCAATATCATAAAAGATGTTTTAATGTCCTCAGAAGGAGAGAAGTATGGAAGAAACCAACTAAAGGTGACTGTTTCACAGGGAAGGGAGCCCATAAACTTTGACAACAGTCCTAAGGGGGGGCCACAGACCAAAAAAAAAAATGGTTGAGACCAGCTGGTGTAGTGGACAGTGAAGGTTATCAGAGATCACACCAGGATCTAAATCAATCAGGGGTGGGGGCCATAGAAATAGTGAAAGGAATTTAACCAAGTGTGAGACTTGCATTTTGGGATGTTCAACAAGGGTAGATCTTACACAAAGTCTGGGTCCTGGAGGGGGCACAAGGGCTCTTGGAAATGATGGCGGGTGGTGTCCAGCACACTTACTTCATCAGTCGGCATGGATCACAGGAGCAGGAACATCATGGGGCAACTGCGCAAGGCATTGGTGAGACCACACAGTGTATTGAGTTGTATTTTGTCTGCTGCAAGGCTGACAGATTCGCTGCCAGCAGAAATTGCCTGAAGCACCCCCTACAGTCAGAGAAAGAGAAGCAAAGAGAGGTGTCCCCCCGCCTCAGAGTCACCGAGTCCATAGATTTTCCTCCAGCGCTTCAGTGGCTGCACAGAGTCCAGACCAAACCATTGGCAATCCAAGTTCCAGATCCGAACCTGACAGGGTCAGGGACCCTTTGGTGCCCTCGGCACCTCCTCGCGTCCCAGCTCCGATACCTGGTACCCCTCTGGACAGTTTGAGGCAGACTCCGGCAGGCGGCAGCTTCCGTGAGTTCCTCACCTCGAGTCGCCAGCAGCTCACCGCAGAGCCCCTTCGCTGGTCCACCTCTGTGGTCACAGTCCCGTGGGTCTTCTCTCTTCCACTTCTCCTTCTCAGATGGGGGTTGGCCTTCCCGTCCTCTGGTGTCCTGCTCCAGATCTCCACTTCCCCGGAGTCTGCAGCCCCTCGTGGGTGTTGCGATTAATAGGGGTTGCCATCTTGGGCGCAGACCTCGAGGTTGCAGGATCTCAAATAAAAACCACCGTCAGCTCCCTCAACGGGCAGTTCAAAGCCACATGGAACTGACAGCAGGCGGCTGGGCCTCATAGGAGCGGTGCATCTCTGCTCCATCGTGCCCCGCGGGTCTGCAGCAGCGTTGCTGCCATCTTTGCTTTCACAGGGAATGTCATTAAACTAGAAAGGATGTTACCAGGACTGGAGGCCTTGAGTTCTAGGGAGAGTCTGGACCAGCTGGGGCTTTCTCTGTAGAGTATCAAGGGCTAATTTGTAATGTTTAATTTAGATATACGGCACAGTAACAGGCCCTAACACCCACCAGTCCGTGCTGCCCAATTACCCCCTCCCCCCGGTACATTTTGAATGGTGGGAGGAAACCGGAGCCCCTGGGGAAACCCCACTCAGGCACAGAGAAAATGTACAAACTCCTTATAGACAGCACAGGATTCAAACCCTCGTGGCCAGCACTCAGCACTGTAACGGCGTTGCGCTAACCACGTCACCGAGGGGTGACCTGATTGAGGTCTGTAAAAATAAAGAGACACATCGATAAGGTGGATGATGAGTCTTTATCCAAGGGTAGGAGAGACTAAAATTAGAGAGCTCAAGTTTGAGGAGAGAGATTTGAAAAGGACCAGAGGGGCATTCTCCCCCCAACACAGAGAGAGGCTGGTGGGTATGAGACGAGCTGCCAGAGGAAGGAGTAGGTGGCCACAGAGTTTAAAGGACAAATACATGGACAGAAAAGGCTTAGAGGCAAAAGGGATAAGGGAGACCTTGGTCAGCATGGATGAGTTGGGCCAAAAGGCCTGTTTTGTACTATATAACCAATTCCCCATCACTCACCGCCACATTGTCACGCACTAACCCCAAACATTCTGAGTTCAGAGTTCTCAATGATTGCCATTGAAAGCTCTCGCCTCTATACTAAAGACCAGTCCAGGTAATGAGGGGTTTCTGAACCTCTTCCCTGCCCTGGAGAGACTCTTTCTCCTGCCCCTGCCATAACCTGGAGAAGTGAGTCAGAAGACAAGATACAATCACATTTTTCATCTTTAAACCCTTGCTTCAAGGGAGTCAGAGTTCCACCCTCTGGTCTTCAGACTGCAAGGCAAAGTATCTAACAGACATTAAATATTTACTTTTAAGTTTTAATGATAGAATTGGAAAAGGAATGCAGAGAAAATTAAAGGCTGCAGTGCACGAGCAGCTTGTGGAAGGGAATGAATGGCAGTTCGACTCTTGGAAGTTTCATCCAGGCTGCAAAGTAATGTATAGGGGCCCCACCTGCAACCTTTGATGTAAATCACTGTCAAGACGAGACTCTCTGAGGCACTGAGGAGACACAACATGCACAGCAGCCATTTCTAACCGGACGATTGTCTGTAGCTACATTTGCAGACACAGTCCAGCCGATTATCAGGCACAGAAGTTGGTTCCCCAAGAACAGCCCCCACTGACGTAGGAAACCTCAGATCCATCCCCGATAAAATGACATGAACTAATTCCCTCGCTTCACAACACAGGAAGGTAGCGTTTATCATTGGTTTTTTCTTGCTGATAATGAAAATTCTGCCATCTTAATAGGCTCATTTTTTAATGGAAGTGGTTAGATAATGCAGTAATAAATCATAGATTGCATGAAGTTGACAGCAATCATGTCCTGGTTACTGTCTTCTTCATCAAGGACAGTGTTGGGGATCAAGGCCTGCCACTTCTTCATCACCAGGATTAGAAGATGAATGGAGTGGGTTTAACATGAGCTGGTTGCCTGGGCCTACTACCAATAGGACTAGATGGGTGGAGGTGATGGTGCTCCAGAATCTACATCACAGCACCGGAGCAGTTTCAGAGCAATGCATCATGGCCAACACTTCCCAATGACCTGCATTAGGGCTTATTATTGCTTCCCCAGGCTCTGAGACGGTACTAGCAAAGAGCACAACACCGTTACAGCGCCAGTAACCCGGGTTCGAATCATGCACTGTTTGTGAGGAG